>NW_016805229.1:1747897-1755443 GCF_001698545.2 Rhinopithecus bieti | reverse complement strand
AAAAAAAAAAAAAAAAAAAAAAAAAAAAAAAAAAAATACTTCTAGATTGTTGGCATTTTCTATAATGAGAATTAATTCACATATTGCTTATGTACTTCTTTTTTATTTTGTTTTATTTATTTATTTTTGAGTTGGAGTCTTTCTCTGTCCCCCAGGCTGGAGGGCAATAGCGTGATCTCAGGTCACCGCAACCTCCAACTCCCAAGTTCAAGCAACTCTCCTACTGCGGCCTCCCAAGTTGGGATTACAGGCGACTGCCACCATGTCTGGCTAATTGTATTTCTTTTTTTAGTAGAGACGGGGTTTCACTATGTTGTCTAGCCTGGTCTTGAACTCCTGACCTCAAATGATCCGCCCACCTTGGCCTCCCAAAGTGCTGGGATTACAGGCATGAGCCACTGAGCCCGGCCTGCTGTGTAATTCTAAACAATCATCAGGACCATGAACCTGACCATCTGTGAAAGACAGAGATGTTTCCTGGCAGGATAGGGTCCGTCGCCATAGATATTGGCAAGGTGCCTGCTGCTCCTTAGCCTGTTCTAGGTACCAGATTGACCTTGAGTAGAACCAGCCTTGAGAGAAGAGGAAAGGAGAGCCAGGCCCTAATCTTAATAGGGATCCCCAGGGGTGTAGACGATGCTAAGGCAACATCTTCTCTGTCTCTGAGAGAGAAAGACTCTGCCCTGAGTATGGACTGACTTGTGTGCTTTGATGTCAGTGCCCTAAACAGGAAGCCATGAGGTGAACAGAGACACTTCCCTGCTGCCTGGGGCTGGGAGTTGGGAAGTGAGAAGACATCCTAGTGGCCACCAGAACCATCCAGTGGGTGGCTCTGAATCTTCCATTGATTTGTTGGGGGCCTCTGGAGGAGGAGCCTGGTGTGGAGGGTTGAGCCTGGTGAGTTGGAGGAAGCAGCTGGTTACTTTCCATGCAGAGCAGCTTGGAGTTGAGTCACTCGACAATCCAAGGGCACCTGTGGAAGCAGCCGTGACTCATGCTACCTTCAGTTTCACATCTGGAGGAGGAAATCACTGACAGAGGAAAGCAAGGCGACTTCTGGGGGCTGCCGTGTAGGATTCTCCCATGTTTAAAAAAGAAAAAAAGATTGTACGGGATTTAAATATAGCATTTATTGCCTATGTTCCTAGTTACAAAATTAATACATGTACATAATAATTGTTGTAGTTACAATTATTTTATTCAGCATTTATCCTATGTCAGGTACTGATGCATCAAGCTTTACATGTGCTATCTCACTTAGAGTTTCTGACCATTCATTGGGGGAGATCTGTTATTATACCCATTTTACAGACATGGAAACTGAGTCTATACACACACACACACACACACACACATGAGTAAAACACATAGAAAACAGTCACCCACAGTTCTACCTGCCAAAGTCAACCATCATTCTGATGTGTGCTTTTCTAGTAACCTTTTCATATTTTTCCTGTGTAGCTAATATCCAACTATTTTACTTTCCCATATCCTGCCTTTTTCACTCAGCACTAAATCGTGGTCATCGTCCCAAATCATCACATATTCTTCAATAACTTAACTAGTCCGTATGGCCAAACATTGTATGTTTCCAATTTTTCCACTGTTACAAAGGTTGCTGTTGTGAGTATACACCTTAGTGGCTAAACTCTTCCTCAAGGAAGAACATGGAATAATGCATTCTTCTAAAGGAATGTTCTGTGTTTCTATGCTCTTCCCTCTACTAGGAGGCACTTGAGCAGAGTGGTTGAGAGTTGTAAAACCTATTTTATTTATTTATTTATTTTGAGACAGAGTTTCTCTCTGAAGCCCAGCCTGGAGTGCAATGGCACGATCTCAGCTCACTGCAACCTCTGCCTCCTGGGTTCAAGCGATTCTCCTGCTTCAGCCTCTCAAGTAGCTGGGATTGCAGGTGCCCACCACCATACCTGGCTGATTTTTGTATTTTTAGTAGAGATGAGGTTTCCTTATGTTGGCCAGGCTGGTCTCGAACTCTTGACCTCAGGTGATCCACTTGCCTCGGCCTCCCAAAGTGCTAGGATTACAGGCATGAGTCACTGCGCCCGGCCAGAAAAATCTATGTTTGAGTCCCAGCTCTCTACTAATCTACAACTATGTAAACTTGGGCAAGTTATGTCCCCTTTCTGACCCTTGCATACTTACCTATAAAACAAGGCTAAAGTAATATTTACTATCTCAAGCGTTGCTCTGAGGATTAATGATGTAATTACTGTACATAGAGGTATCTTAGTCCATTTCGTGTTGCTGTAAAAGAATACCGGAGGTTGGGCAATTTGTAAATAAAAGAGATTTATTTGGCTCATAGTTCTGCAGGTTATACAAGAAACATGGTGCCAGCATCTGATTCTGGTGAGGGGCCCAGGAATCTTACAATCACCTCCAATCACTGTGGAAGGTGAAGGGGAACAGACATCACATGTCAAGAGAGAGGAAGAGAAAGGAGGGAGGTGCCAGATTCTTTAACAACCAGATCTCTTGGGAATTAAGGGTGAGAACTCACTCAATCCTGCAAACATGGCACCAAGCCATTCACGAGGGATCTGCTCCTGTCATCCAACCACCTCTCAACAGGCCTCACTTCCAACACTGGGGATCAAATTTTAACACAAGATTTGGAGGGAACAGATACTCAGACCATATCAAAAGGGCTTAGCACTTTGTTATTAGGCCTAGAAAGCTTCTCACCCTTCTCCTGCCTCTTGACCACCGTATCTAGCTTCAGTGACACTCCTTTTGTGAAATCTCTGATATCTGCATGGTTAAAATTATGCTCTTCCCCCAACCTCCTTTTTTTTGAGACAGAATCTTGCTCTGCTGCCCAGGCAGAAGTGCAGTGGTGCAATCTCAACTCACTGCAACCTTTGCCTCCTAGGTTCAAGCGGTTCTCCTGCCTTAGCCTCCCAAATAGCTGGGACTACAGGCACACACCGCCACAACTTGCTAATTTTTGTATTTTAGTAGAGACAGGGATTCACCATGTTGGCCAGGCTGGTCTCGAGCTCATGACCTCAGGTGATCTGCCCACCTTGGCCTCCCAAAGTGCTGGGATTACAGGCGTGAGCCACTACACCTGGCCTCTTTCCCCTCTTTTTAAAGAACGAAGGCGAAATTCACATAACATAGCATTCATCATTTTAAAGTGTACCCTTCAGTGGCATTATGTACATTCACAATCTTGTGCAACCATCACCTCTAGTTCCCAAACATTTTCATCATCCCCTTACCCATTGACGCCTTATCCACAGTAGTCACTGTACTTCAAGGTTTCCCATATCCCATATCCAGCGTGGCTGGATCCAAAGGATCAAATGCCATCAGTAGGACTCAGTTTTTCCATCTTCTCTTGATTCTGCATCTACTTGTGTTGGCTTCACACTCAGGCAGATGCTTTCCATATGGCGACCCCAGTGGCTCCAAGCTTACATTAGCCATCAGCTAGCAATCCCAACAGAGAGAGATCATTTCATTAGAAGTTTCATTGGAAGTCACGGGACTGAGTATTATTGCTTCAACTTGGATACTTTGCCCACGGCTGAACTGATTACTGTGGTGGGGGAGACGGGAAGAGGTGGTGGTAGAATATTCTGGTTGGCCAGGTTCTGGGTCATACGTCCATTCCTCCAAATTGCAATCGGAAAATGGGTGTTGGATGGGGCAAAAAAACCGGTGTCATTCAAAGGTCACTAGGCTTGGGGAGCTGGGCTCAGAGACCAGAGGCCTGATCTTGACCTTGTCATCACTTAGCAAATCTCCTGGCCATTCAGGTCTTCACACTTCCTGTCTGTAAATGGGTTAATCACTACTCATTCAAGTCCCAATTATTACCAGCGCTGAGAAACCAATGCTTTATTTTTCCATCTCGCTTGTGTAATTTCTTCAGAGAAGCATTTGGATGGTCTCTGAACCATTTGTACCTTGAGAAATGGGACCTAGGAAATTATGCAGCCGCATTTTATATCCATTTTGGTCATTTCAGTAATTGGTTCTGAGACACTATTTATTTCCCCGAGCGCCATCCCAAGTATAAACTGCCATTTCCGTCTGTGTTATTGGAGGAAAATAGGGAAAGACATTTGTGGGTTTTTTTACCCCAGGCCAAAAAAATAAAAAATAAAAATAAAAAGCAAACAAACAACAATAAGAAAAACTAAAGTAGAGACCAAAACTGATTTGTTGGTTCCCAGGTTGGCTCAGGCACCATTTTAAGCATATTCCTCTAGTCCTTCCACCTGCAAAATAGTCATTCTTGGGAACTGACCTAGTTAGTGCACAATGAAGGAAATAAACAGAAATCCAGCAAGTCCATCATTTGAGAGGCCCATGCTGATGATTCAGAGAATATATAAAATGGCAGGTTGGCCAGGCGTGGTGGCTCACACCTGTAATCCTAGCACTTTGGGAGACCGAGATGGGTGAATCACCTGAGGTCAGGAGTTCGAGACCAGGCTGGCCAACATGGTGAAACCCCGTCTACTAAAAATACAAAAATTAACTGGGTGTGGTGGCACAATTGCTGGAACCTGGGAGGCAGAGGCTGCAGTGAGCCGAGATCGTGCCACTGCACTCCAGCCTGGGCGACAGAGCAAGACTCTCAAAAAAAAAAAAAAAAAAAGGCAGGTTGTTTTGCTCTTAATCAGGTTACATTTGAGACCAAAACCCACTCGGTTCAGCCAAAAATGGATGTTGCTGAAGGATTCTAGGGTGTCTCACAGAACACAGGGCCATGGTTCCACTGGAATTCAGGAAGGCGATAGAGCCCATTGTGGATCAAGGAGGTCCCTCCCACCACCTCTACCTCTTGAATGTGTTTTTCTCTTCATGTCTCCTCTATTCTTCTAACTCATGGAAGTGTGACAGAAGTCAGGTTGAGACTGGAATCTTAATCTCAGCACCAAAATCTCAGGGAAGGAGCCTATTGGTCCAGCTTGGGCCAGATGTCCACAGCTGATCCAATCAAATATGGAGAGGAGATGTGAGTTCCATTGTATCAATATGATCATGTTAATGGTCCAGAGAAAAGATACTTCTGAGGGAAAAAAGGCATATGTTACACGGTGATATGAATTAAATTCTAAACTACAGTGAAATATCATTGTCATTTCCACCTCTTTTAAATAAATCTGAGATGGTCTAACCCCTAGCATAGTTCAGTTTCTGGGTCTAGATTACTGGGGTTTGAATCCTGGCCCCAATAGTCGCTGTGTGATCTTAGGCGAATTACTTAACCCGTCTCTGTGCCTTAGTTTTGTCATCTACAAAATGGGTATAATAATATTACCTACCTGACAGGGTGGTTGGGGCCATTAAATGTGTTAATATAAGTAAAATGCTCAGAACTCTGCCTGGTAAATAGTAAGGTTTAACAAATAGCTATTATTATTACTGTAAAGTTCATTTCATTATGACAGATTATTTTTCAGATTATTCAAAATATATAAGATGTTTAAAAGGGAATTTCTATGACAATGGGAAAATAGGGCTAAATAACCCTTACTAAAATTGACTATATCATTGCTATTGCCCTTGAATTCTATTATTTGAATTCATATTATCTGAATTCTAGACAGTACTTTTGGCTTATAACCTTAAAAGCTTTAGTAAGGGTTTCTTCTAAACAGCCTTGTACAAAATAATAGCAATTCTTGCCATCTTACCTAGCCAGAAAAACCAATTGTTTTATCAAGTTTGCCAGCATAAGATTGGAATTTAAAGCCTTTAATATCTTAGTTTATAAAAGACAAGTTGCAGAATGTCTCTTTGCTGGATGTCTCAGAGTTACAGTATCCTTTAGGGCAGGAGTCTGTGAACCTTTGCTTAAAGGGCTGATGGTAAATATTTTTGTCTTTGAGGGCCCTATTGTTACCGGAAAGGGGTCCCGATCCAGACCCCAAGAGAGGATTCTTGGATATTGTGCAAGAAAGAACTCAAGGAGAATCCAGAGAGTAAAATGAAAGCAAGTTTATTTATAAAGTTTCTTAAGTTATTAAGAAAGTAAAAAAATAGCCGGGCGCGGTGGCTCACGCCTGTAATCCCAGCACTTTGGGAGGCCGAGGCGGGCGGATCACAAGGTCAGGAGATCGAGACCATGGTGAAACCCCGTCTCTACTAAAAATACAAAAAAAAAAATTAGCCGGGCGCGGTGGCGGGCGCCTGTAGTCCCAGCTACTCGGGAGGCTGAGGCAGGAGAATGGCGTGAACCCGGGAGGCGGAGCTTGCAGTGAGCCGAGATCGCGCCACTGCACTCCAGCCTGGGCGACAGAGCGAGACTCCGCCTCAAAAAAAAAAAAAAAGAAAGTAAAAAAATAAAAGAATGGCTACTCCACAGCCAGAGCAGCAGCTTGGTCTGCTCGACTGATAATACTTAACAGTTATTTCTAAATTATATGCTAAACAAGGGGCGAATTATTCATGAGTTTTTTGGGAAGGAGGTGGGCAATTCCCACAGCTGAGGGTTCCTCCCCTTTTAAGACCTTATAGGGTAAGTGACATTCCCATGGCATTTGTAAACTGTCCTGGCGCTGGTGGGCGGGTCCTTTAGCATGCTAATGCATTATAATGAGCGTAGAATGAGCAGTGAGGATGACCAGAGGTCACTTGCATTTGCCATCTCGGTTTTGGTGGCTTTTGGCCAGCTTCTTTACCGCAACCTGTTTTATCGGCTAGGTCTTTGTGACCTGTATCTTGTGCCGGCCTCCTATCTCGTCCATGACTTGGAGTGTCTAACCTCCTGGGAATGTGCCCCAGTAGGTCTCAGCCTCATTTTACCCAGCCCCTATTCAAGATGGTGTTGTTCTGGTTCAAACGCCTCTGACAGTGTGGTCTCTGTCCCAGCTACTCAGCCCCGCTATAGCACAAAAGCAGTCATCCACAGTACATAAACAAATGGGCATGGATGTGTTCTAATAAAACTTTATTTATAGATGCTGAAATCTGAATTTTTTGCAGTTTTCATGTCATGATCTATTCTCTTTCTTTTGATTCCACGCTGACCCCTTGGCCCCCGTCCAGATATTTAAAAACGTAAAAGCCATTCTTGGCTCACAGGCTGCACAAAAAGAAATGATGGGCTGGGGATGACCTTGGGGCCATATTTTTCAGACCCTGCTTTAGGAGGCAGTACGTTAGCATTCTGACAGCAGGCAGGGGAGGTACAAGATGACTGTCCACTGCCTCTTGGGTTCTAACACCCCAGATGCATGTTCACCCCCTGCTGCTTCTCATCATGCATTTCTCTTAAAAGATACATAGTATTTGTGGGGCCGGGCGCAGTGGCTCAAGTCTGTAATTCCAGCACTTTGGGAGGCCAAGACAGGCGGATCACGAGGTTAGGAGATCAAGACCATCCCGGCTAACACGGGGAAATCCTGTCTTTGCTTAAAAAAAAAAAAAAAAAAATTAGCCCGGCGTGGTGGCGGGTGTCTGTGGTCCCAGCTACTCGGGAGGCTTGAGGCAGGAGAATGGTGTGAACTGAGATTGCGTCACTGCACTCCAGCCTGGACAATAGAGCGAGACTCTGTCTCAAAAA
>NW_016805229.1:1741129-1747697 GCF_001698545.2 Rhinopithecus bieti | reverse complement strand
GACTCTTTTGGTTTTATGTAACAGAAAACTCAACCCAAACTGCATATGCAAAAAAAAAAAAAAAAAAGGAAAGAACTGGTTTCTACATTCTAGGGGTGGTTGAGGCAGGAGTCCAAAGTCTATCATGTGTTTGTCCCCTGCTTTTATTCCTTCCATGGGGCTTTGTTCTTAGGATTCAGGGTTTGTTTTCCCCCAGGGGGTTCACAGCAAAGTTCTGGGTCTGACTGCTTCTGGTGTGTATCCGATCCTACATCCATCTGAATCTGAACGGGAAGGGAACACAGTGAGCGCCTTAGGCCACACCTGGGTAGGGTAAGCCCCATTAAATTTGCAAGTCCTGGGAGTCGTGTGCCTGTTGGTTCCCCAGAGGAAACAGGGGTCCTGTTACCTAAGAAAGGTGAATGGATGCTGGGAGGCAAATCAACAAATGTCCATTGCACAGGAGGACATCACACTGTGACATTTAGAATCTACACGCCCTGAACAAAATGTATGGGGGACCTGCCAGGAACGGGAAATTGCTGTTCCTACCCCCTCTTCTTGGAGAAATTGCTGTCCTCCCGTTGGCAAAATCCCCCTTGCAGGTTCCAGCTTCTTTCTCTTAGAACAGGCCTTCTGGTTTGGCAAGCCCAGTCCCACATCAAGGTTTAGTTTTGGCCTTCTGTGCAGGGTTATGGCACTCGCTTGATTGAAATTTTGTTTGGGGAAGCGATGACTTGAAGAGCTTACAGCCTGGGTCAACCACTCACCACTCTCAGGAAAAGCAGACACAGCCACACTTTCTAGCTGGGCTCAAAATAGCTATTTTCTGACGTGGGTCCTCCATGACTCATGGTGAAGTTTTCCAGGCTCGAGGGCACTGTTGACATTTACTCTGCTCCTCCCACGCCACAGAGTCTAACTTTTTCTATCTTCCTCCAGACATAACTCATTACCTCCAGTTTATCCCAGGTACACTTCTTTTTCACCCCATTTTTCTTTTATTTTTAGTGATCCATTCCAGATACAATATCTATTTGTTTATTTATTTATTTATTTAGTTTTGGGGTGGAGTCTCGCTCTGTCACCCAGGCTGGAGTGCAGTGGCACGATCTTGGCTTGCTGCAAGCTACACCTCCTGGGTTCACGCCATTCTCCTACCTCAGCCTCCCGAGTAGCTGGGACTACAGGCGCCTGTCACCTCACCTGGCTAATTTTTTGTATTTTTAGTAGAGACGGGGTTTCACCATGTGAGCCAGGATGGTCTCGATCTCCTGACCTTGTGATCCACCTGCCTCAGCCCCCCAAAGTGCTGGGATTACAGGTGTGAGCCACCGCGCCCGGCCTTCCAGATCCAGTATCTTTTTCCTCCATCCTTTGCCAAACCAAGACTTCAGCTTCTGGTTACTGGTGCCCACTTGAAGAGAGGCCAGGCAGGGAACTCTCAGGACACATACCAGGCCTGGACTGGCATATGTATTTTTTGGAGACAGGACCTCTCTCTGTCACCCAAAATAGCATGCAGTGGCACGATCATGGCTCACTGCAATCTTTAACTCCTGGGCTCAAGTGATACTCTTACCTCAGCCTTCCAAGTATCTGGGACCACAGGCATATGCCACTACACCCAGCTAATTTTTCAAAGTTTTGTAGAGATGGGATCTTGCTATGTTGCCCAGGCTGATCTTCAACTCTTGGTCTCAAGCAACCCTCCTGCCTCGACCTCCCAAAGTTTTGGGATTACAGGCGTGAGCCACTGCGCTCAGCCTCGGACTGCTATTTTAGACTCCACTTTCTCAACCAGGTGTGATTCTGGGTGCATGTGCCCAGAGATGCCCTGGCTCCCTGGGATTCATCCACCAAACACCTGGTCACTCAGCCAATTCTGTGCGAACAGCACCTTCCCGGCTGTCCCACCCTCTGCAAATAACTATGATGCTGCAAAGTTGTCTGTGGCTAAGTCGGAAGAAGTGAAGGTCATTTGCATAAGTGCAGTAGTGTATTTATTGATTTTTATTCTTATTTTTAATTTTTATTTATTTATTTATTTTGAGACAGGATCTTGCTCTGTCACCCAGGCTGTGGTGTAGTGGCATGATCTCAGCTCACTGCAACCTCCACCACCTCCTGGGCTCAAGCAATCCTCCCACCTCAGCCTCCCGAGTAGCTGGGACCACAGGCACAGGTCACCATGCCCGGCTATTTTGGTTTTTGTGTTTTTTGTAGAGATGAGGTCTTGATATATTGCCCAGGCTGGTCTTGAACTCCTGAGATCAAATAATCCTCCTGCCTTGGCCTCCCAAAGTGTTGGGATTACAGGCGTGAGACACCACGCGCAGTCCAGTAGAGCATTTGCTGATAGCACTTATTGCAGCTATTTTCTTTTATTGCATTTACTGCACTCCTGCTATGTCCCAGGCTTTGCACACATTAGCAGGCGTTCAATCCTTTAACAATTCTTTGAGACAGTAGCAGGTCTTCCTATTTCTTTTCTTTTTTTTTTTTTTTTTGAGACGGAGTCTCACTCTGTCACCCAGGCTGGAGTGCAGTGACCAGATCTCAGCTCACTGCAAGCTCCGCCTCCCGGGTTTACGCCATTCTCCTGCCTCAGCCTCCCGAGTAGCTGGGACTACAGGTGCCCACCACCTCGCCCGGCTAGTTTTTTGTATTTTTTTAGTAGAGACGGGGTTTCACCATGTTAGCCAGGATGGTCTCTATCTCCTGACCTCGTGATCCGCCCGTCTTGGCCTCCCAAAGTGCTGGGATTACAGGCTTGAGTCACCGCGCCCGGCCAGGTCTTCCTATTTCTATACTTGCTCCCTTAGTAGAGCACGCTGTCACGGGAAACACAGCGACTTTTTCTTTCTTTCTTTCTTTTTTTCAGACAGAGTTTCCCTCTTGTTGCCCAGGCTGGAGTGCAATGGCGAGATCTTGGCTCACCGCAGTCTCCAACTCCTGGGTCCAAGCAATTCTCCTGCCTCAGCCTCCAGAGTAGCTGGGATTACCTGCCACCACGCCCAGCCTGATTGCCTTTTTTAAAATTAAAATTAAAATACCATCAATAGGTTGACCAGTAGGACTAAACTCCAAACTTTTCAGTGTGGCCTGCAGGCCCGGCATCATGGGGCCACTTCCTATCTCTCCATCCTGTAACACCCCGTCCCTTCCTCATTTTGCTCCACCCACATCTGCCTTCTCTCTTTCTTTTAGTAACAGGATCTCGCTGTGTTGCCGCCTCTCACGGCTTCTGCGCTTGTGGATCCTCTATGGGAAGCATTCTTCCCCCTCCGTCTTCCCAGGCCAGCTTCTGCTGATCATTCAGTGTGAGCTCAAATGCCACTTTCTCAGAGAGGTCTTCTGTGACCCCACTATCTGGAGGAGTCCCCGGGATCAATCACTGTCTACCCCAGTCATGGCATTTTACTCTCTTCCTAGCCCTGTTCACCTAAATGATGTTGTTTGCTTATCTTTTGGCTTGCTGTCTGTCTTCATCAGGAGGAAGGATGTTTCATTTCTGCATGCCTAGCTCCTAGAATATTGCCTGGTGTGTGGCGGGTATGTTGAATAAACGAAGAGCCCCCAAATGACATAGGAGGCCATGCCATGCGCCCCAGGCCCTGCAGAGGAGGGAGCACCTACCAGCAGACTCCTGTGTCTTTGAAAGGAATGCCGGAGAGAATAAAAATCAGTGTCTGTGAAAAGTATCCCAGCTGGCTGCACCATTGCCTAACTTTCGTGCTCAGTTTTTTGTTTGTTTGTTTGTTTGTTTGTTTGTTTGTTTTGACATCACTGGTTTTAAATCCATGTCAACCTTTGGACCTGAAACCTCAGGTTGCATCTCTCGCTGCATTGCTGGGCAGTTGACCCTTCCCAAACCACCAGTTCTAGCTGAGACACACACGAGGTTCTGGATTTCTGCTCCACTGGCAGGTGACCCTCTTCACCTTCCAATGTGGACATCTTTTTCTTTAATTATAAAAATAATACCATACTCCATTCTCAAGGAAGCACTCATAACTCCCTACCCTAATAAGTGTGGGCTGTGTGTAGTGACTTCCTTCCAAAGAGGAAGTGAAAGGACGAACTTTACAATGGAGAAATCTGGCAGACACTCCCTCAGCCAGGTGCTCAAGGTCAGCATCAACAGTGCCAACCCATCTTGATGGGATGTACTACAGGTGTAAAGTGATGAGAATGGTGGCCAGGCACCGTGGCTCACACCTGTGTTCCCAGCACTTTGGGAGGCCAAGGCAGGCAGATCACCTGAGGTTAGGAGTTTGAGACCAGCCTCACCAACATGACGAAAACTTGTCTCTACTAAAAATACAAAAACTAGCCAGGCATGGTGGCACGCACCTGTAGTCCCAGCTACTTGGGAGGCTAAGGCAGGAGAATTGCTTGAACCCAGGAGGCAGAGGTTGCAGTGAGCTGAGATCACACCGCTGCAGTCCAGCCTGGGTGACAGTGTGAGATTCCATCTCAAAAAAAAAAAAAAAAAAAAAAAAAAAAAAAAAAAAAAAAAAAGAAAGAAAGAAAAAAGAAAGAAAAAAAGTGATGAGAATGGTGACTTACCTCTGCAGTCTTCTCTTCAAACTCATAGCTTGCCTCACAATCAGAAAAACTCAAAATTAAAGGGCGTTCCACTACAAAATACCTGTCTAGTACCCCTTAAAACTGTCAAGGGCAGGCTGGGCATGGTGGCTCATGCCTGTAATCCCAGCACTTTGGGAGGCTGAGGCAGCCAGATCACTTGAGGTTGGGAGTTCAAGACCAGCCTGACCACAACATAGAGAAACCCTGTCTTCACTAAAAATACAAAATTAGCCAGGAGTGGTGGCGCATGCTTGTAATCCCACCTACTCGGGAGGCTAAGGCAGGAGAATCGCTTGAACCCAGGAGGTGGAGGTTGCAGTGAGCTGAGATCACACTACTGCACTCCAGCCTGGGCGATGGAGTGATATTCCAGCTAAAAAAAAAAAAAAAGCAAGGAAAACCTGAGAAACTGTCACAGTCTACAAGAGTCTAAGAAGACAGAGGACTGAATGTCATGCAGTGTCCTTGATAGGATCCTGGAATGGAAAAAGAACATTCGGGAGAAAAAAACAAGGAAATCTGGACAGAGTATGGATTTTATTTTATTTTTTAAATACTGATGCTTGGCCTTTGTGGTTGAGATCCCTGTTAAGGCCTCATCTCCCTTCTGGTGTGGATTTTCAGTCCAACATCAACGCTTCCAGGTTCACTTCCTTCCTTCTTCTGCCATGATCTGACTCTCTGACTTCACATTGAACTTGACCTGTTCACGCCTACACGCATCCTGTTTTTCCCCTGGCTGTTCTTCCAAGGGTCCCCCCACAGACCACCCGCATTCAGATGAGGATATATCCCACCCTATTTCTTGGGCTTACCTTTCTGAATGAAAATAATGTTCCTGGTGCGATTTATCTCTCCTGTCAAATTTCCAGCCTGCAAGGAATTAAATGAGGCACATGATTTTCTGGCTAAGCAGTTTTTAAAAACTGAAATATTACTTTAGACAGTCCCAATTTATTTTCCTCTGGATTCCCATCATTTTAACCCCACCAAGCATGGTTTTAAGCAGCTCCATCTGCTTCTCTAACCATCCTTGTGTGACCTGGGTCCTTGACTGACTTCTGAATTGGTTTGTAAATTGGAAGAATTAGGGAGTCAGTTAAGATGCATGAATCATGGCTCAGGACAGATTTATAATTGTCTGTTTTCATGAACTGGTTCTGAGATTGCAGGGCTGGGGGATATTTCAGAACAAAAGGAGCTTGAGTAACACAATGAACCTACAGAAGTGCTGAGAAAGGTTTGTTGCTTATACAATTTTAACCGGGCGATTATTGCTATTACTAGTTTATCAATTTCCACAATTTTAATTCCACAGCCCTAATGATTTGCTTTGAATTAGGAAGTATACTTTATTCTCTCATATGGTTCCAAAGGGCCTTAGAAAGTATTCAGAACCCTTCAGCTCGACATTGGAAGAAATATGACAGCGTAGTTTGGTGATTCGTTGAAGGTCACTCTGAAGTGTTGGGGAGAGGACACTGATTAATGTAAAATGACATTACAATTTGCTAAATAATTTGCCAGAACTCTTGTGTCATCTCTTTCAAAGTCTCACCCTGGAAACAACAGACACGTAATTCAAATGCAAACCTTTCTGGAAGTCCCGCCTGGGAACTGCAATCCCAATCTGTGGTAAAGTCTTGTGAATATCCTTAATGGTGATAAACCTTTACCTTAGAGGGAGTTTGCTTTTTGGAATAACCAAAGTCATTCTGGGCCAAGGTGTTCCAATAAAGTGGTTGATCAAATGAAATTTAATATAAAGGTATTTTAACTGCTTTTCTTGAGTAACGCATAAACTGATTTGAAAGCAACAAAGAATTTGTTTATTCATACCTTATTCCAGAAAGGATTTAATAATCTTATTGGAGCCTTAAAAAAGTTTTAAAAGGCTCAAGAAATGTTGGTAAATTTCCTCTTTTTTTTTTCTCTTTCTTTTCTTTTTTTTTTTTTTGAGACGGAGTCTTGCTCTGTCACCCAGACTGGAGTGCAG
>NW_016805229.1:1706772-1738313 GCF_001698545.2 Rhinopithecus bieti | reverse complement strand
GTGATGATGATGATGGTAGGGATAGTGGGAGGGGTGATGGTGAGGGGGGTGATAGTGGTGATGGTGATGATGATGGGGATAGGGACGGTAATGATGGTGATGATGGTGATGTTGGCAGTGATTGTGATGGTGGTGCTGGAGATGGTGGTGATGGTGGTGATAGTGATAGTGGTGATGGTGATAATGGTGATAGTGGTGATAGTGATGATGATAGGAATGGTAATGATGGTGATGGTGATGGTGATGATGACAGTGATTATGATGATGGTGCTGGTGATAGTGATAATGATGGTGATGGTGGTGATAGTGATAGTGGCAATGGTAATGGTAAAGATAATTGTGATAGTGGTGATGATTATGGTGAGGACAGTGACAGTGATTGTGATAACTGACACTCACCAAGTCCCCACTGTGTCCTTATGATGTACTAGGCACCAGATTAAGAGCCTTATACATGATCTATCATTCAACTCTCACTGCATCCAAGGGTACCCTCTATTATTATCCCCGGTTAACAGGTAATGAACACTGAGGATTGGGAAAGTAGCATAACTCACTAGCCACACAACTAGCTATTATGAAACGAACAAATATTGCAAGCCAAGGATTAATAGACCCACTTTACGAGGGAAATTTGTTGAAGTGGAAACTCAGAGAATTTAAATAACTTGTCCAGGGGCACAAAGCCGGGCAGGGGCAGAGCCAGCCTTTAGACTTGAGTCACACTGTCAGCCATGTGATGCTGCGCCGTGGCTGCTGGCCCTGAGCTGAGTGGTGTGGATGACGCTCAGTGAGCAAGAAGGTAGTCTCACTGTTTGGTTGCCCCACTTTCATACTGAATTTAGGTCCCTCCCTATAAACCACAGTTTCTACCCTTGAAGATGATAATGACCCTATCCTGGGCCCCTCCACTGTAGGATTATGTGGATTCCTGTATAATGCAGAATGTGACAGGCTGAATCATGGCCCCTCAAAGATGTCCATGGCCAAATCCCTAGGATCTGGGAATCCAATCTTGTGTGATGTCTTAGCTTGGGCTGCTGTAACAAAATACCGTACACAAAGTGGCTTAAACCTTATTTATCACAGTTCTAGAGGCTAGAACTCTAAGATCAGGGTGCCAGCATGGTCTGGTTCATGGTGAAAGCTTTCTTCCTGGCTTGTAGAAGGCCACCTTCTTGCTGTGTCCTCACATGGCAGCATGGCAGGGAGAAGTAGCTCTAGTCCCTTTTTCTCTCTCTCTTTTTTTTTTTTCCTTAAGACAGGTTCTTGCTCTGTCACCTAGGCTAGAGTGCAGTGGCATGATCATAGCTTATCACAGCCTCAAACTCCTATGCTCAAATGATCGTCTCACCCCAGCTTCACAGGTAGTTAGGACTGCAGGTGCATGCCACCAAAGCTGACTTGGTTTTTTATTTTTATTTTTTGTAGAGGTGGGGTCTTGCTATGTTACCCAAGCTGGTCTTGAACTCCTGGCCTCAGAAGGTTCTCCCATTTTGGCCTCCTGAAATGCTGGGATTGGAGGCTTGAGCTTGACCACTTCCTCTTACAAGGGCACTAATTCTAGGTTGAAGGCTCTACCCTCATTTCCTCATTCAATCCTAATCACCTCCCAAAGGCTCTACCTCCAAATCCCATCACACTAGGGGTTAGAGCTTCCACATATGCATTTTGGCAGGACACAAACATTCAGTCCATTAAGATATGGCAAACAGGAAAGAAAGTTACAGATGGAATTAAGGGTACGGACCTTGAGATAGAAAACTATACTAGATTATCTGGGTGGGTCCAATCTAATCACAAGAGCACTTAAACTCAAGAGAAACTTCCCTGGCTGGGTCAGAAAGAAAGATGTGGGGATTTAAGAAGGGTCAGAGGCTGGGCACGGTGGCTCAGGCCTGTAATCCCAGAACTTTGGAAGGCCGAGGTGGGTGGATCATCTGAGGTCAGGAGTTCATGACCAGCCTGGCCAACATGGTAAAACCCCGTCTCTACTAAAAGTACAAACAAAAAATGAACCAGGCATGTCGCAGGCGTCTGTAGTCCCAGCTACTCGGGAGACTGAGGCTGGAGAATCGCTTGAACCCAGGAGGCAGAGGTTGCAGTGAGCCAAGATCACACCATTGCACTCCAGCCTGGGCGACAAGAGTGAAACTCAGTCTCCAAACAAAAGAAAACAAAACAAAAAGCCTCCATTCACCATTGCTGGCTTTGAACATGAAGAAAGGGGCCATGAGCCAAGGAATGTAGGTGGCCAAGGAATGTGAAAGCTAGAAAAGGCAAGTAAAATTCTTCCCTAGAGCCCCAAGAAAGACACACAATCCTGCTGACACTGTTACCAAAACACCAGGGGATTGGTCTAGGTCCTGCTGCTCACTGCACAGAAGGCCAATCGCTGAGACGATGATTATTGCTAAGGAAGGAGGCTTTACTTTGGTGTTGCAGCCAAGGAGACAGGAACTCAATCTCAAATCCATCTCCCTGACCAACTAAAATCAAGGGTTTATATAGCAGGGAAGAAATGTAACAATGTGTAAGAAAACAGGAACTTGGGAGGGACAAGGAAGCAATCCCAATGAATGAGGGGGGTCTGACATCTTATTGTCTCCATGCTGTAATCTGGTGAGTTTCAGTTCTTTGATACTTGAGAGGCAAGGGATTCCTTCCAGAGGAAGGAACTCAGATAAAACAAATGTAAGTTTCAAGCCTTAAGACCAGAAGAGTTGGCCGGGCACGGTGGCTCAAGCCTGTAATCCCAGCACTTTGGGAGGCCAAGACGGGCGGATCATGAGGTCAGGAGATCGAGACCATCCTGGCTAACACGGTGAAACCCTGTCTTTACTAAAAAAAAAAATACAAAAAAACTAACCGGGTGAGGTGGCAGGCGCCTGTAGTCCCAGCTACTCGGGAGGCTGAGGCAGGAGAATGGTGTAAACCCGGGAGGTTGAGCTTGCAGTGAGCTGAGATTGCATCACTGCACTCCAGCCTGGGCAACAGAGCGAGACTCCGTCTCAAAAAAAAAAAAAAAAAAAAAAAAAAAAAAAAGAAAAGACCAGAAGAGTTGATTTCTATGCTTATCAAAAAAGAAAAAAACTGTCTATGGGACTACTGGGTTGGTTTCAACACCTTGATTTTCACGTCCATTGGACCTCTGTCCTCCAGAACTATAACAAATGTGTGTTGTTTTAAGCCACTAAGTTTGTGTTCATTTGTAACTGAGACACAGATAGGCATTTATTTTCCATTGTCACCCCTCTTGCCTTGTATCATCAGTTGCCAGTACTTGTTTTAGCTGGAGAGGCAGCTGGAGCATGAAGTCACCAGGAACGATGATGATCTGCAGGGAGGAAAGCCCTAGGATGGCGGGATGATCCCCATTGTGCCCCCTCATCATTAGCCACAGCACTTGGCTGGCATTTGAGCAGAGTGGTTATCACAGCAGCGTTCACTCTCCTGCCCCCGGGTTCCTGTTCTTCCCTCTCTTCGAGAGCACTCATTGCATCTCTCTCCAAACCAGTGCTTCTCCACCTTTAATGCGAGTGATAATGGCTAATATTTAGCACACTGTGCTCAATGTGTGAGTCCCCTCACTTAATCTCCATAACAACCCTTGAGATAGATATTATCATTATCCTTCCCATGTCAGGAAACTAAGGCATAGAGTGTTTCATGAAGAATCACCTTCTTGAAGGGCAGCTTGCTAGGACTCCTCCAGGGAGATTTTGATTCAGTAGGTCCAGGAGAAGTCCAGGGAGATGGATTTTTTTTCCCACACCTAGGTGAGTCTCACACCTGTGTCCTAGGAGCACAATAAAAAACTCTGGGTTTAGGCTGGGTGTGGTGGTTCATGCTTGTAAACCCATTATTTTGGGGGGCTGAGGTGGGAGGATCGCTTGAGGGCAGTTTAAGATCAGCCTGGGTGACATAGGGAGACTCCATCTCTACAATTTTTTTTTTTGAGATGGAGTCTCACTCCATTGCCCAGGTTGGAGTTCAGTGGCGCGATCTCAGCTCACTGCAAGCTCTGCCTCCCGTGTTTATGCCATTCTCCTGCCTCAGCCTCCCCAGTAGCTGGGACTACAGGTGCCTGCCACCACTACGCCCAGCTAATATTTTGTACTTTTAGTAGAGACAGAGTTTCACTGTATTAGCCAGGATGGTCTCGATCTCCTGACCTCGTGATCCGCAAGCCTCGGCCTCCCAAAGTGCTGGGATTACAGGCGTGAGCCACCGCATCTCTACAAAATTAAAAGGACGTGGTGGCACACACCAGTAGTCCCACCTAGTGAGGAGGCTGAAGTGGGAGGATTGCTTGAGCCCAAAAGTTTGAGGATGCAGTGAGCTATGATCACACCACTGAACTCCAGCCTTGGTAATAGAGTGAGACCTTGCTTCAGAAAAAAAGAGGAAAGGAAAGAAAGGAAAAAGGAAAGGAAAGGAGAAAAGGAAAGGGGAAAAAAGAGATGGGAAGGGAAGGGAGAAAGGCAGGAAGGAAAAAAGAAAGAGAAAGAAGGAAGGAAGGAAAGAAGGAAGGAAGGAAAGAGGAAAGAAAGAAAAAGGAAGGAAAAGAGAGAATGGAAAGAAGGAGAAAGACCCTGAGTCTAAACGTATAGTTCTCACAAAGGGTGATTTTGCCCCCAGGGGACACTTGCCAGTGTCTGAAGACATTTTGGATTGGGAGAGGATGCTACTGGCAGCCAGTGGGCAGAGACCAGGGTTGCTGCTGCACACCCTATGGTGCTTAGCACAGCCCCCAGCACAAAGAAGGATCCAACTCCAAATGTCAAAGCGCTCACAGGCTGTGGAGCAGTGGTGAGATGAAGCTCTTGCTCTAGCCTTGGCTCCTGCACTCAGAATGAGTCTTCAGATGTTCTCAGATTACACGTCCACTAGCCTTGGCTCCTGCACTCAGAAAGAGTCTTCAGATGTTCTCAGATTACACGTCCACAGGATTAGCCTGGAGTTTATCTTTCTTGTGAAAGAAACTGTTTGTCTCAAATCTTGGGTCCTCCCAGGATTCCTCCCCAAATGGGCTATCTTAGTCTCTCCTCTACTCCTCAACCTCACCTCTTCACTTCCACCCTTATTTCCTATTTCACTGCAAAAGTCAAGGGCCCAGCCCGGCCAACATGGTGAAAATCCATCTCTACCAAAAATACAAAAATTAGCCGGGTGAAGTGGCAGGTGCCTGTAATCCCAGCTACTCGGGAGGCTGAGGCAGGATAATCACTTGAACCCGGGAGGTGGAGGTTGCAGTGAGCTGAGGTCTCGCCACTGCACTCCAGCCCGGGAGACAGAATGAGACACCGTCTCTAAAAAAAAAAAAAAAAAAAAAAAAAAAAGGTCTAAGACGTCAAATGCTCTCCTCTGCCCACTTTGTCGTTTCTTTATACCTGAACCTCTTGTATCTGGGACTTCTTGGAGGGATGGTGTTTGATTTCTGAGGCCCTGGACATTTCTTCCAGCTCATCATTCAGGTTGTTCAGAGCATCTGAAAGATGAGCTTTTCTCTTGCGAACGCTGACCGCCTCTTGCAGGAAGATGTCGCGGCATTATTATTTAATAAGCCGTGTCTTTCTTCAGCTCACCAAAGACCTTCCAGCTCCAGGCAAGGAGTCAGGGTAGGGAGTGAGGAAACAAAGGGATGAGGGTACAGGAAAATCCCACCCGCCCCTTATCACTCAATCAATATATTCAATCAATATAGTTAATAGCAACGCGCCAAAGTCAGTTTCTTGGTAATGTTAACAAATAGTAGAAATTGAGTGAGGGGTAGAGGGGAATTTTGTATGCTCTTTGCAACTCGTCACTGCCCATCTCCAGTTTTCTGGTGCCTTTGTTCAGACGTTGCTGTGGAGTCCCCTCCACAGAGATACCTGTGTCCTTACCGCCACCTTCCTGGCTCCTGACAGACCGCACTGCCTGAGAAAGCTGACGTCAGGCATTCATTCTGCAGGGGATTCTGAGTCACAGCTGAGCCAGTCCTATTAGGATTTAGGGGGCAGCCGACCTGTGGGGCCTGCACCCCACACGCTCCTTCTAAGGGTTTCCTCACAGTCCCTGCTGAAGGGGAGGGTTCTGTGTGACCTGTGGATCCACCCAGGTTGAAGCTGCTGAGCCCCTGACCAAAGGCAGGGCCACCCGTAGGCTGCCAGGGGCTGGAGGTGGGGATGAGAGGGTCCATCACAAGCCTTTTCATGAGAGTGGTTAAGAGGGAAAGCAGAAGAATCCTGAAATGGAGAAACACCTCAGGGAGACAGAATCTTTGAGGAAGGGGAAGGTATCAGGGAGAAAAGAAGGAAGGAGAGGAATGAAGTGTCCCAGGATGGTGAATAAGAACTTGGGACTCGGCAACACTTGAAACGTGGCCATTCCAAATTGAGATCTATTCTTTATTTAGTTTTGAGATGAAGTCTCACTGTGTCACCCAAGCTGGTGTGCAGCGGCGCAATCTTGGCTAACTGCAACCTGCATCCCTCAGGTTCACACGATCCTCCTGCCTCAGCCTCCCAAGTAGCTGGGATGACAGGTGTGTGCCACCAGTCCTGGCTAATTTTTGTATTTTTAGTAGAGATGGGGTTTTACCATGTTGGCCAGGCTGGTCTTGAGGTCCTGACCTCAAGTGATATGCCCACCCCCCTTGGCCTCTCAAAGTGCTGGGATTACAGGCATGTGCCTCCGCATCCAGCTCTTTTTATTTTTTAGAATGCGGTTCCTGGAATGTTCAAAATTACATGTGTGGCTAGTGTTCTATTCCAATTGGTCCGCGCTGACCTATACATTCTCTCTTTTCTGACCCCCGATTTACAGATAAGGAAACTCAGAGAGGTTAGGGCATTTGCCAAGGTCGGTCGTTAGAAAGATGCCGGACCTTCAACTCGTGTCTGCTTGACGCCAGTGCCTGCGTCTTCGCCCGCTGGTGGTGCATCCTCCCTCATTACTTTTGTGTCCTTTGACATGTCAGATGTGGCTGGGAAAATAGAAACTCGCAGAAGTTAAAAAAATGTGCTTGAGGTACCACTGGAGAATAACAATCATAGCCAGGATCTGAAGCCTGTCAGTTTCCTCAGCCACAAAATCTTCCTTGTGGGGGGACATCACAGAGAGGGGATGTGTGGGGCGGCAGAGTGCAAGGAAAGGTACGACCGCTCTCGGGGGCCCAGTGGCATCCTCTCCACGAGGCAGGCTGGGGGAAACGGAGCAGCCAGGAGCTTCTGAGTTAAAAGCAGTGACTTCATCTCTTTGGGAAATGGTGACTCATTAAAAGCAACGGGCGGCTTCCCATTACATTCACGTTATAGCAAGAAGGCGAGATGCTTGGTGCATCCCATAATAGGATGCTTGGGGGTTGGAATGAGCTTCTTTCCTACATGAATGATTGATAACAACGAAGTCTGGAGTGCCACCAGGAGCCTTTGAAATGCATTCAGATATCGGCTCCCTGGTCATAGGGCGCAGATCTATTCCCTTGGGTTTCAAGACTCTTGGGTCAATACCAGGAACTGACTCCTCGACAAAAGGCTGGAGGGGGCCCCTTCTAGATTCTCCTCTCAGGGCAGGCATGGGTCTGTTGGAGCTGCAGGGCTGTGGTCTTACCTAGAGGGGCCAAGAGATGGTCCCCATGACCATGAGTCTGTGTTCTTCAAATCCGGTGGTGGCTCCGGTTTCATTTTCTCCCCGGTGTTGGTCTGGCTTCTTCTGGGGAAAGGCACTGTGATGGCAGGACTAATGCTACTGACTGCTCTTTGTGACGTCCAGGCACTACACCAAACACATGATGTATATACAGTTGGTCCTCTGTATCTGTGGGTTCCACATTCTTAGATTCAACTGATTATGGATGGAAAATGTTCAGAAAAAGATCCACAAATTACCAAGAAGCAAAACTTTTAGTGCTATGCTGAATCTATGTAAACAAAGTGATGTGTAGGCATCGTATTAGGGATTATAAGTAATCTAGATATGATTTAAAGTCTACAGGAGGATGTATGGGGGTTCTATGCAAATATTCCACTCTGTTATATCGGGGACTTGAACATCCAAGGATTTTGGTATCCAAAGGGAGGCCTGGAACCAATCCCACATGGATACTGAGGGAAAAGTGTATTATCCCATTTCTTCCCTACAGCAGCGGCTTCATAAGGCAGGAGTTATTAGTCCCATTTTACAGAAGAGGAAACAGAGCTAGGGAGATCAAGTAATTTGCCCAGGTCGCACAATTAGTGGTAGAGCCAAGGCTTGAAGCGACATCTGTCTTGAGCCAATGAGCCCTGCAGGTTATTAGAGCAACTTTTCTCCACAACAGTGTAAACCTCTTGCTAGAAGCTCAGGTCCACAAGGTCCCTCAGCAAACAGTTCTCATTCAAAATTCAGTGAGAACTCAAGATGGAAGGACAATTCTCAGCCATGGGTTAAGTCCTGCCCAAAGAGGAATCAGCCATTTTGAGCGATTATTTCAACCCAGCTCATGTAACACAGGCAATTAAACGAAAGGCTGGGGGGCTATTCATTTCAGTCATTGGAATATACTTAGGTCACACAATATATTTAGGGAAGGACATGAGGGACTGGGGTAGGGGGAGTCAGTGTTGAGGGAGAATCAACTTTCACCTAATATGTCCTTTTCTCGTTCGGGTTTTTAAATATACTTTTTATTTTGGAATAACTACATCCTGTCCAACATAGGTATGAAGCTGACCAAAACAACCTTTAAGACCTTTCCAATGCAAAGGACTGGAATTCTACTCTACAACAGGGGATGGGATAGGTACCCCCAGTGGCACTCTCATGCTTGTAGCATCAAACAGCAATGAATTACCCTTCAGGAAAGCTACTCATTTTCTCTCCAATTATCAAGCTTTCTGATTACCTAAAGGAGAAAGCCACGATTTGGTGCTAGCTTTGTCTTTAACGTCCCTAGTACTTGCTGATTCACCTTGTTAAGAAAGAAGATTCAAGCTTTGATCTGAACCTTAAGCAGGCTACAGGATTTAGCCAGAATTTAACAGCATTGCTTTGTTTCATGAGGTTTATTTTTATGGCTATTTTCTAATTATGCCAAGTAAGAGTCACTTATTGTTTGACATTTCCTTTAGGGAGTTTGAGTGAAAAAAAGTCAATGTCGGCTGGGCACGGTGGCTCATGCTTGTAATCCCAGCACTTTGGGAGGCCAAGGCGGGCGGATCACAAGGTCAGGAGATCAAGACCATCCTGGCTAATACCATGAAACCCCGTCTCTACTAAAAATATAAAAAATTAGCTGGGCATGGTGGTAGGCGCCTGTAGTCCCAGCTACTTGGGAGGCTGAGGCAGGAGAATGGCGTGAACCCGAGAGGAAAAGTTTGCAGTGAGCCGAGATTGCTCCACTGCACTCCAGCCTGGGTGGGACAGAGCGGGACTCCATCTAAAAAAAAAAAAAGTCAATGTCATGACATACGGAGTAATACATGGTAGAGTACAGAATATGTAGCTGGGGTAAATTCTATGCAGTGCTGAGAGTTTTGGAAACACTGTTCTGTAGCTCTTTTGACCTTAGAGCATGGGCATTGGGATCAGAGAGATCTGGGTTTGACTTTCATTTCCACCACTCATTATAGCACTGCCTCAATTGCCCCTTAGAACTGATGTCTATGGTTTTCTTTTTTTTCAATAAACACAAAATTGACCCCTAATCTTAAAATTTGAGAAAGTGACATTCGTTTTACCTGAGTTCCTTTCTCAAGAAACTGACCTCTGGGCCTCCCAGATAGTATTAAGGAATTAAAATTTACCAGATCACTATATGGGGACAATGAGATGCCAGACTCCTTAACCATCACGATTGCCTAACCAACCACCTGCATCCTGTTGACCAGATTCTCTTCCTTACCCCTTCCTAATCCTTTCCCAGAAAAAAAAAAAAAAAAAAAAAAGGAATAGGGATGTATCACAATGTATAACATGGTTACATTTCTTCCTTGCTACCTCTAATTTTAGTGGGTTGAGGAGATGGATTTGAGGCTCTTTCCATCTCCTCGGCTGCAGCACCCAATTAAAGCCTTCTTCTCTGGCAATACTCGTTGCCTCAGTGATTGGCTTTCTGTGCAGCGAGTGGCAAGATCTAGACAGAACCCTTGGTGTTTCTGTAACAATTGAGTGAGTGAGTTTGACCAATCATTTATGACCTCTCTAAGCCTCATTTCATCAATCTAGAAAGAGAGGCTGATATGAGCTAGATCATGGCTCGTGGTAAATGCCCAAAATGAGCAAGCTCTGGGGCCAGTACTAGGCACATAAAGTTACGAAGCAGAAGTAAAAGCAGGGGATATATAGGGCACCCAGGGCTTAAATTCCTACCATGACCACTGATTGGAAAAGATGGGCTAGGGAAGGTATCTCTCTGGTCCCCAGCAGTTTAACCCTCCAAGCTTATATTTAAATTAGAAGTTTCTAGATCACCAGTCCTCCTCCTCCATCACCTCCACCACTCCTCTCCCTGGGTAGCCTTACTTTTTGTTTTGTTTTGAGATCAGTGATTAAACCTGCTGGCGCATACCAGGGCTGCCCGGGTGCTCAGCTCTTGTTTGCTGGTGCCACCGCTCAGGAAGCATTCATCTCCCTAGGGTGGCATTTGGGAATGGGAAGATGGATTTAGCTGCCTCTTCCCCCAGAAGTGACTCAGCTCCTGGAAGCTCGGTGACAGCAATGGCAGTTGGAGCCCTGGAGATGTCTGTGCCTTTATGCTTTGCTGTCTCCACACAGCCAGCAAGCTCTTGCTTGGAAGTGTGCATGAGAGGCTCGTGGCGACCGTCGTCTCTAGCCAGCTTGAAAAGCTCCTCCCGTTTCTTCCCGTGATTTGTCCTCCTCGTGGAGACATTCCTTGGCAGCTGTTGGATGCCTGCCTTCTAGTTGGAAAATGTGATCAAGAAAGGAACAGCCTATCAGGCTAATTTCTATCACACAAGTTCAGAATGGAAAGAAACTGACTGTGTGTGATATTCATTTATTCAGGTCCTGTATCAGCATTTTTCACTCTGATCTGAAGACCTCTTTCATGAAGGTCCCCAGACACGGCACCCCAACACAGGTTTATCCTAATCCCTGGAGGTGGAGGCAGGGAATTGTTTCTTAAACAACCTCCCTAGATATTCGCCATGCCTACTAATGTCTGGGAATAACTACTTGCTCTGTGTCTAAAGCAGTCCAATCTACTCAGTTTTGTTACGATGATGATGGTACTTACATAGGGAGGCAGTTCTTACATGAATATGGTTCATTACAACAAGAGCTTTGGAGTAGGACAGATCTTGTTTTAAATCTCACCTCCATCACTTACTCCCTTTCCTGAGCCTCGACCTCCCCATCTATGAAATGGGATAACAGCACTGACCACCCAGGGCTGTTTTGAGAATCAGATAAGGTAATGCACAGGTCCTGGCATGTGATAAATGCTCGACAAATGTTAGTTATTAACGTTACTGGGTAAACCTGGCTTTCATAACTTTCAAACTGGAGAAATTACACTATACCACCCAGGGAAGAGGTTGGCCAACTTTTTCTTTTTTTTTTTTTTTGAGACGGAGTCTTGCTCTGTCGCCCAGGCTGGAGTGCAGTGGTCGGATCTCAGCTCACTGCAAGCTCCGCCTCCCAGGTTTACGCCATTCTCCTGCCTCAGCCTCCTGTGTAGCTGGGACTACAGGCGCCCGCCACCTCGCCCAGCTAGTTTTTTGTATTTTTTAGTAGAGACGGGGTTTCACCGTGTTAGCCAGGATGGTCTCGATCTCCTGACCTCGTGATCTGCCTGTCTCGGCCTCCCAAAGTGCTGGGATTACAGGCTTGAGCCACCGCGCCCGGCCCAACTTTTTCTATAAAGAGCCAGGTGGTAAATATTTGAGGCTTCGTGGGCCAGGGAGTCTCTGTGGCAACTACTCAGTTTTTGCAATGCAAAAGCAGCCATAAATGACATGTAAATGAATGAGTGTGATCAGTGTTCCAGAACAACTCTACTTATAACATCAAGCATGGGGCTGTACTTGGTCCCCTGGCCATAGGGTATCAACCCTTGGCCTAAGGCCTTGTGCAGATGAANCCCGGCCCAACTTTTCTATAAAGAGCCAGGTGGTAAATATTTGAGGCTTCGTGGGCCAGGGAGTCTCTGTGGCAACTACTCAGTTTTGCAATGCAAAAGCAGCCATAAATGACATGTAAATGAATGAGTGTGATCAGTGTTCCAGAACAACTCTACTTATAACATCAAGCATGGGGCTGTACTTGGTCCCCTGGCCATAGGGTATCAACCCTTGGCCTAAGGCCTTGTGCAGATGAAATGAGATGAGATTCATTCCTGTAATCCCAGCGCTTTGGGAGGCTGAGCTGGGCAGATCACTTGAGCTTAGGAGTTGGAGACTAGCCTGGGCAACATTGCAAAACCCTATCTCTACAAATAATACAACAAAATTCACTGGGTGTGGTGGAGCGAACCTGTAATTTCAGCTACTCAGGAGGCTGAAGTGAGAGGATTGCTTGAGCCCAGGAGGTTGAGGCTGCAGTGAGCCCAGATTATGCCACTGCACTCCAGCCTGGGAGATAGAGCAAAACCCTGCCTCACCCAAAAAAAAAAAAAAAAAAAAAAAGAGAGAGAGATGAGGTTTACAATGAGCCCAACACAGTGCCTAGTGCAGAGACACAGCTCATGGCAAGAAAGGATTCTAAGAATTTGTATATGATTCAAGCTTTAGGCTTCATTCCTTTCTCTTGGGGAAGAAAAACATGCTAGAGCAAGACTTTTCAACATAGGTCTTGTTCCATTCTTTGCCCCAAATCCAAGCTAAGCACCTGGAGCCTGGCAGCCACCGCCTCCGTCCTCCCCCGGGGATGGAGGTAAAATGCCAATTCCTGGGGTGTGATTAATTCTCTTCGTCCCACGCCTCGCCCCAGGGTGTGTTGCTGTTTTCAGCATGTGTCCCATGGAAATCAGGTTGCCCATCTGAACTGTGATGAGAAAAACAAGAATACTCATATCGTGGGGTGGTTAACTACGCACTTTCGCAGCCACAAATGCATTCAGCCCTCACCAGGAGGCTGGATTACGTCGTTAAGGTCATGTGGTTGTGGATTGGAGGGGAGAGAGGGAGAAGAGAGAGAGAGAGAGAGAGCGAGAGAGCGAGAGAGCAAGCTGGGTTTGAATACTATCTCTGCAATGATCTGGCTGTGTGATATTGAGCAAGTCACTTTCCTTCTCTAAGCCTCAGAGTCATCTCTGTAAAATAGGGATTAAATGAGATAATACACAGAAAGTCTCTGGCACAGGTAACTATTGAACTCTTGTGTAGAGGAGGAAAATGATGCAAAGACATAAAAGGACTCATTCGAGGTCTTGCGGCTGATGATTAGTGTCCAATGAGGATTTCTGACACGGTTCCTGCCCAGCTGATTTGCGCCAGACCCCACTTCTCCCACGTACTTCCCTCACCCCCTGGCCACCTCCTGGGACTCCTGCTGCTTCCAGCCAAGGCTGTGTTCCGTGTGCGGGGTCTAAAGCCCCTGGAGAGAGTGACATTATTGTCAGGAAGCTTTTAAGGCTGTGGCCATTCATTCTTGTGGCTTTGTGGCCTCCTGAAGTTCATGTGCATCTTAGAACATCAGAATGTGACCTTATTTGGAAATAAGGTCTTTGCAGGGGTAATTCAGATAAGGATCCAGATGAGCTCACGTTGAATTAGGGTGGGCCCTAAATCTAATGAGACAGAAAGGGACACACAGAGCTACCCGGAGGAAGACCCTAGGAAAACAGAGGCAGAGGTTGAAGTGATGCTATTACTTTCAGTGGCAAAAACTGTAATTACTTTTGCAACAACCTAATACTACAAACCAAGGAGCCACCAGGGGCTGCAAGGGCCAAGAAAGGATCCATCCCTAGAGCCTTTGGAGAGCGCATGACCCTGCCAACACCTTGGTTTCAGACTTCCGGCTTCCCGAACTCCAAGAGATTAAATTCCTCTTGTTTTAAGCCTCCCCATTGGCCATGACTTGTTACAGGCCCACGCTTGACTCTGAGATGGGAACGAAAGGGACGTGTTGGACTTAGAACAGCTGCCTGGACCAGAGGCACCTGTGAGGGTCAAAGAGCATGAATTTGAAGCGAGATCTGGACTCAGCTCTTTGTCTTGCCAGGGTTGAACCTTTGTTTCTTTGTTTGTGAAAATGAGAACCTACTGAACCTACTGGCTTATGGCGAGGATTAAAAGAGGTGATGGGCAGAGCAGGTGCGACAGTCATAAGGAGGGCAATTGCAAGCGTATATTAAACGTGACGTGCCGGGATAATTCATCCCTCATGTCTGTTTTGGGTGGTGGGGTCCCTTACTATCCTCATCTTACAGGAGAAACAGAGCTGCTGACAGGTTAACGAACTCCCCAGGGCCACACAGCCAGGGAGGGGCAGAACTGGACCTGAAACCCAGGCCATCTGATTCGGTGAGGCTGGTCTTCCAGTTTGGTAGCATCACAGCACATAGTAGTACTCAATATTAATATCTTCTTTTTTTTTTTTTTAAGACGGAGTCTCACTCTGACCCTCAGGCTAGAGTGTAGTGGTGCAATCTCGGTTCACTGCAGCCTCGGCCTCCCAGGTTCACGCGATTCTCGTGCCTCAGCCTCCCAATATGCTGGGATTACAGGCACCTGCCACTATGCCAGGGTAATTTTAGTATTTTTAGTAGAAACTGGATTTCGCTGTCTTGATCACACTGGTCTCAAACCCCTGACCTCAGGTGATCCGCCTGCTTCGGCCTCTCAAAGTGCCGGGATTACAGGTGTCAGCCACCGTGCCCAGCCAATATTAATATTTTGATCCATCCCTCCCTCTTTCCCTCCTTCCTCAAGCCTGTCCTCGCTGCTTCAATCCCAGGAACCACCACAGCATGGTGTCAGGGACAGTAGTAGGACCCAAAATTGGATTCCAGGGGCCTTGAAGCATAACCAGATGACCCCAGGAGATCTTCAGCCAGCCCAGCACATGAGACATTCCCTACAAATCCTCTGCAGACAGACATCGCTCCCTCTCCCCAAGCCACAGCCTGAGACAGCTCCTCTGACCTGTCTCCTTCCTGCTTCTCTTTGACACTCCCTCCTCTCCCTCCACTGTGTCTCCCTTTTCACCCTTCCCTGGCACAGGCTTGGCCAGGTGGCCAGATAATCTTCGGGACCCACCATCTTTAGAAGGCAGGGAGGACGTGATTGTGAATCTCTACAGTTTCACGTTTTTCCCATTCACCCACCTCTGCTGTCTTCCTCCCACTTTTACAGTTGTTCGGTGATCCCCTCTCCAACCCAACAGCAGGTTCTGCACTATTTGTGTTCTGCACTTATCTATTTTATGAAATACTGGAGCTCCCTGAAAATATAAAAGAAGCAGACATTGCTCTGAGATGCTGAACGCAAAGAGGAGAAAATCTTCAATAGGCCAGTGATGGTCAGATTAAATTTTTTCCTCTCCCCGTGTAATTGCTTGGCCTTTTCCATTGCCTTTGTTATTGTTTCTCTTGAAAACTGAGAGTTGTCAGGCTGGGCACGGTGGCTCATGCCTGTAATCCCAGCACTTTGGGAGGCCAAGGCTGGCAGATTACCTGAGGTCAGGAGTTCAAGTCTAGCATGGCCAAAACGGCGAAACCCTGTCTCTACTAAAAATACAAAAAATTAGCTGGGCATGGTGGCATGTGCCTGTAGACCCAGCTACTCGGGAGGCTGAGACAGGAGAATTGCTGGAGCCCGGGAGGCAGAGGTTGCAGTGAGCCGAGATTGCATCACCACATTCCAGCATGGGCAACAGAGCAAGACTTGGTCTTAAAAAACAAACAAACAAACAAACAAACAAAAAACAAAAAACAGGGAATTGTCTTGTCTCAGAGAGAATGAAGAGAGGCCATTCATTTCAATGTGAGAATCAACTCCAGAGAATTACCTTCTTCCGGTCTCCCAGAAAAATAAGGTGTTTTGATGGGTGGAGGGGAGATAGATAAGTTTGGCACATGGAATGACCACATTAGGGAGTAGGTGATGGAAAGGAACGCCAGTTTACTGAGAATCCAATGTCTGTCTGCTGAAAAACTCAGGACCAGGAGAGTCCCACAGGTGGACAAATGCATCAGGTGGGCTCCTGAAGAGGGCGCTATTCTGTCCAGAGATCCAAGCAGGCAGGGACTGACTTCAAGGAAGCCTGCAAATCACAGCGCCCTAAGCCCTGTGCAGGTGTGCAAGGGCCAGGGCCCCAGGATATAGGAGGCAGATGGACAGGCAGAAACAGGACAACTTTCACTGGGCACAGTGGCTCACACCTGTAAGTAATCCCAGCATTTTGGGAGGTTGAGGCAGGAGGATTGCTTGAGGCCAGAAGTTCCAGACCTGTCTGGGCCACATAGCGAGACCTCGTCTCTACAAAAAGAAAAAAGAAGACTGGGTGTGGTGGCTCACGCCTGTAATCCCAGCACTATGGGAGGCCAAGGCAGGCTGATCACTTGAGGTCAGGAGTTCAAGACCAGCCTGGCCAACATGGTGAAACCCCAACTCTACTAAAAATACAAAAATTAACTGGGCGTGGTGGCATGAGCCTATAATCCAAGCTACTCAGGAGGCTGAGGCAGGAGAATCGCTTGAACCCAGGAGGTGGAGGTTGCAGTGAGCCAAGATCGTGCCACTGCACTCCAGCCTGGGCAACGGAGGGATACTCCGTCTCAGAAGAAAAAAAAAAAAAGGGAAAAGGAAAAAGAGAACGACTTTCCAAATCATGGGTACAAGGTATACCAACTTTTATTATTCCTTGAGTATAAGGAAAAAGACAGATGCCCTTGTAGAACTGAGGTGTGGGGTGGGCTCCATCTTAGGGGTGGGTGTGGAACGAATTAGCAGATACAGGTGATGTCATGGTGTCTCAGGGTACACCAAGGAACATCTCCTGCCCCGAGTCTCCCCCACTACCGATCAAAGGCCTTGAATAGCACATTCCTTATATCTCAGCCATTCACCCTAGAAACGTAGCACGAAGGAACCCCATAGATGTGTGCGAAGATTTCACTTTGAGAATGTTCCTCACTGGGACATTCTTACAGTGAAAATAATTCTTACATTTTTTTCCCCATGATTACAGTGGGGAAAAAATAGGAAACAACCTACATGTCTGTGGATTGCTTAAGTGCTTCGTGATGCAGCCACAAATAGAAAACCGCCCCGCCTTCCACGCTGCTGCCGAGGAAGACCATCCAAGGACAGGCAGGAGCGCTCATGGCATGTTGCTAGGTGAAAAGAACACGTAATGAAATAGTGAGATCCTAACTTTATATTAGAAAAATAAGACCTCTATCACAGTGGATATATGTATATGTACATAATAGTATATATATTCACATGCATATGTATTAACATTTTAACTGCTAACATTTTAGTGTACTTTTTCAGTCTTTAAAAAAGTGTGTCTGGCCAGGCGCGATGGCTCATGCCTGTAATCCTAGCACTTTGGGAGGCTGAGGTGGGCGGATCACAAGGCCAGGAGTTAGAGATCAGCCTGGCCAACATGGTGAAACCCCATCTCAACTAGAAATACAAAAATTAGCCGGGTGTGGTGGTACACACCTGTTATCCCGGCTACTCAGGAGGCTGAGGCAGGAAAATCACTCGAACCCGGGAGGTGAAGGTTGCACTGAGTCAAGATTGTGCCACTGCACTCCAGCCTGGGCGACAGGGCGAGACTCTGTCTCAAAAAAGAAAAAAAGAAAGTGTGTCTGTGTATATTATACATATTATATATATATAACCATATATATTCATATATATACACACACATATATATGTATATATATGTATGCTCACGCTTGTAATCCCAGCACTTCAGGAGGCCAAGTTGGGAGGATCGCCTGAGGCCAGGAGTTTGAGACCAGCCTGGGCAACAGAGTGGCACCCTATCTCTACAAAAAATAAAAATTAAAAAATTACCTAGGTGGGCCTGTAGTCCCAGCTACTTGGGAGACTGAGGCAGAAGGGTTCCTTGAGCCCAGGGTTCGAGGCGGCAGTGAGCTATGATTGCACCACTGCACCCCAGCTTGGATGACAGACTGAGTCCTAGTCTCAAAAACAAATGAAAAAATACTTACACTACTTATTAGTAGTATTACTATAAGATAATTATGATAAAACTTTCTTCGGCCTAGAGTTGGCTGGTCTTAGTGGCTTAGACCACAGGGCAAAGTGGTCATGGTCAGGGGGAGCAGAGGCTCAGAATTTGGGACCAGGCAGTGGTTGACAAGGCCTTAATCAGGCTTTTGTGAGCCTCCACCAGCCATCATAACAAAGTTCCCAGCCAGGCGTGGTGGCCTCACGACTGTAATCCCCGCACTTTGGGAGGCCCAGGCGGGCGGATCACTTGACCTCAGCCTGGTCAACACAGCAAAACCCCATCTCTACTAAACATAGAAAAATTAGCCGGGCCTGGTGATGTGCACTTGTAATCCCCGCTACTTATAATATAGGCTGAGATGGGAGAATCGCCTGAACCTCCGAGGCAAAGGCTGCAGTCAGCCGAGATTGAGATCAGGCCACTGCACTCCAGCCTGGGCAACAGAGCATGGCTGTGTCTCAAAAAAACAAAAACAAGGCCAGGCGCGGTGGCTGACGCTTGTAATCCCAGCACTTTGGGAAGCTGAGGCGGGGGGATCACGAGGTCAGGAGATCGAGACCATCTTGGCTAACACAGTGAAATCCCGTCTCTACTAAAAACAAAAAAAAAAAAAAAAAAAAAATTAGCTGGGGGAGGGGGGGGGCGCTTGTAGTCCCAGCCACTCGGGAGGCTGAGGCAGGAGAATGGCGTGAACCCGGGAGGCGGAGCTTGCAGTGAGCTGAGATCCGGCCACTGCACTCCAGCCTGGGCGACAGAGCGAGACTCCGTCTCAAAACAAAACAAAACAAAACAAAACAAAACAAAAAAGCAAACAAACAAAGTTCCTGTGGAAAACACGTTTTCTGGTTTCCAAAAGGCGTGCTCACGAATACACATTTGCGGCACAGGCCGAAGTCTGTGTGCCCTCAAGGTGTATGACCTTAGCGGAGCAAGGCTGTGCCCTGAAACCATGTCAGGGTCGGTCCCACGGTGTAGCCTCGGGGTCCTGATGCTTGCGTTTCGTGTCTCCTGCACAGATCAGCTGGACATCATCTCCATGGCGGAGACAACCATGATGCCGGAGGAGATTGAGCTGGAGATGGCAAAAATTCAGCGTCTCCGGGAAGTCTTGGTCCGCCGGGAGTCTGAGCTCAGGTTCATGTGAGTGTTTTGGGGATGTGCCGAGGAAAGAAGAGTGTGGAGGAGAGAGGAAAACCTAATCTTTATTGATCGCCTACTGTGTGCCGGGCCCTGAGATAAAGGCATTATGCACGTTTTTAAAAGCCTCATTTGATTCTTGCCACTACCCAGGGAAGTGGATATTGTCATCTCCTGTTTTAAGCAAGACCCTGAAGTTGGAATTGAATTCAGGCCAATCTGACTCCAAAACCTTTGCTCTATCACCCACGGGGAAGAAAGACCCTATGCTGGGGTATTTTACGAGCACACACTCTGCTCTCAGGCCTGAGTTTGTTTGTTTGTTTGTTTTTTAAGCCTGTCAGCTTGGGCAGGTTACTTGCACTCTCTGAATTTCAGTTCCCTCATTTCTAAAATGGGGGGAAAGAACGAGATGGGGTCTCTAGCAACATCAAAGTCATGTGGGTTGAACGTTCATTAGCTACAGAGTAGGGCATTCGTGAGGAGTTGCAGATAGCCTTTCAAGACAAACTCTCATTTAAAAAGTTGGGCTGTGAGTGTGTGGTGGTGCGCACCTGTGGTCCCAGCTACTCAGGAGGCTGAGGTGGGAGGACTGCTGGAGTCCTGGAGTCCAACGCTGCAGTGAGCTATGATTGCATCACTGCACTCCACCTTAGGTGACAGAGAGAGACCCTGTCTCTAAAAAGTATAAATTAAGGCCAGGCACAGTGGCTCACACCTGTAATCATAGCACCTTGGAAGGCTGAGGCAGGATGATTGCTTGAGCCCAGGAGTTCAAGACCAGACAGGGCAATGTAGCCAGACCCTGTCTCTACAAAAAATAAAATTAGCTGTGTGTGGCTGGTGTATGGCTGTGCATGCCTTTGTCCCAGCTACTCAGGAGGCTGAGGTGGGGGGATCGGTTGAGCCCAGGGGCTCAAGACTGCAGTGAGCTATGATCATACCATTGCACTCCAACCTGGGAGACAGAGCAAGACCCTGTCACTAAAAGAAAAAATTTAAAAATACAAAAAATATAAAAATACATCAAATTAAAATGGAAAAATTGGGCTTTTGCAGACAAACAGTGAGAGGTCACAAGCAAAACCAAACCAAGCCAGATGTTAAGAGGCAACCTGGCTGGAAAATTCCCTGTGCTGCCTGTCAGCTCCTCACCCACACTCCACTGGAAGCAGCAGGAACATCAAACCTTCTAGGCAGGTGCTAAGCCCCGCCCCTATTCTTTCACTGCTTTTTCAGTCAAGTGGCTGAGTTTGTGATCATCCCATTTTGCAGATGAGGAGACTGAGGCTTGAAGAAATCAAACAACCTGCCCAAGGCCTCACAGCTAGTAAATGGGGAGTTAGGGTTCAGACCCAGCTCTTTCTGCCTTTAAAACACGTATTCTCTATAAATTTTCACTTATTTAGAGAGAGGGTCTTGGTCTGTCGCCCAGGGTGGAATGCAGTGAGGCCATCATAGCTCATTGCAGCCTCGAACTCCTGAAAGCCCATCCTCTCACTAGGACATTATATGACCTTCCCTCTCCCTGCATAACATGAATTGCAGTATTCACAGCTGTCATTTATCCAGCCCTTTGCATGTACCCGACCCTGAGCTAAATGCTTCCCATGCATAATTCCTTCTCAGAGACATCTCTGAGGAAGGTTCTAGAACATTTGCACTTTATGGCTAAGAAGTATCTTCCCTTTTGTCTGGAAATAAACTAAAATGATACGTGAGCATTCAGAAACAATCCCTTCCTCCCTGTATTTTGAAAGGAAGACAGAGGCCAGGTGTGGTGGCTTACATCTATAATCCTAGCACTTTGAGAGGCCGAGGCAGGTAGTAGATCACTTGAGGCCAGGAGTTTGAGACCAGCCTAGCCAACAGGGCAAAACCCCATCTCTAGTAAAAATACAAAAAATTTAGCCACGTGTGGTGGCGTGCGCCTATAATCCCAGCTACTTGGGAGGCTGAGGCACGAGAATCATTTGAACCTGGGAGGCGGAGGCTACAGCAAGCCGATATTGTACCACTTCACTCCAGCCTGGGCAACAGAGTGAGAAACTATCTCAAAATAATAATAATAAAATAAAAGGAAGACAGAGAACATGAGTCTTGCTTTTAAGTACTCAAGATCCTCTTGTTTAAAAAAAAAACTACAAAAATACAAAAAATGTAAAATACAAACACTAACTAAAATTTTTTAAATATATATTTATTTTTATTTGCCTAATGGTGCTGCTGTGGGAACAATGGTTACCACTGTGCATTTACTGACCTTTACTGTGTGTATGTGTGTGTGTGGGTGTGTGGATGTGCATGTGTGGATGTGTGTGTGGATATTTGTGTGGATGTGTGTGTGGATGTTTGTGTGTGGGTGTCTGGATGTGTGTATGTGTGTGTGTGTGGGTGTGGGTGTGGATCTGTGCGTGTGTTTGTGTGTGAGGATATGTGTGTGCATGTGTGTGTGTGGATGTATGGGTGTGTGGATGTGTGTATTTGTGGATGTGTGTGGGGGGGATATGTGTGTGCGTGTGTGGATGCGTGTGTGACTGTGGATGTGTGCGTGTGTGGATGTGTGTGTGAATGTGTGGATATGTGGATGTGTGTATGTGTGGATATGTGTGTGGATTTGTGGATGTGTGTGTGTGTGTGTGGATGGATGTGCACATGCCTGTCACTTAGCACGGGCTTAAGGACAAGAATAACTAGCATTTTTTAAGTGGCAGCTCTGCAGTAAGCCCTTGACTTGTGATCTCACTGAATGTCCTCATCAAGCGCATAAATCTGACCACTTAGGGACAAATGTCAACAGTAGACCCTTGGATAAATCAAATTATCTAAAGGATACAGAAAGACCTGAGTATTGTTAGGACATAGATCAGAGATTCTGTGACATTCTCCAGGGGAGGGACCCCCTTCCAGGCCCCCAGATGTCTTGCTGGAATGGAGTCCTACAGACAGTATTGGATGATGATGATGCTCCCCAACCAAGGTCAGCCTTGTATGGTGTGTAGCCTGCCGGGTGGTGCACCTGGCTCATCAATCTCAGAGATACATGATGGACCCTAAGGCAGCCAGGACAAAGGACACAGCACTTTCAGATCTGCACAAACTCCTCATCCATCATACTCAGCTCTCCAGGTCAACAGGCTTTGGGCCAAGGCCCTGCTTGAATTCAGTTTCTCGGCTGTTTCTCAGAGCTGGTTTTTCCCGAAGTTGTGGGACTTATCCTGTGAGCGTGTCCTGTTCTTATCTCCATGTTGGATGGGAAGGAATGGGAGGTTAAGAAATTTCCCCAATGCTGCATTAGCTAATAAGAAGCCAAGCTAGGATGCAGTCTGACTCCAGAATGTTTACTAAAGTGTATCAGTGAATGAAGGAAGGAGGGAAGGGAGGGGGAGGGGAGAGGAGGGGAGGGGAAGGGAGGGAAGAAAGCAGGAAGGAAGGAAGCTTTGACTATAACTACCAAGATAATTCCTTCAAGTTTATAAGCTCCATGAGGGCAGAGACCTCATCCAGTTTCCTCACAATGTCTTCCCAGCATTTTGAACAGTGCCTGGCACTTAGGGTCATGAATATTTGTCAAATGTGCAATAAATTATTCTTTCTCACTCCATCCTTACCCCAATGATCCTCTTACACACACACACACACACGCACACGCACACGTGAGACACTCTTGGCACAGAGTAGGAGAGAGAGAAAAAGGTTTCAGACCCTACTGATCATTTTCAGGCTTAGGCGAGGAAGCTTTAAGTGACAGGAATGTGACAGCCTCCGCTGAAAGACTCCCAGTGACCGTAGTGTAATAGCCGCGGTGAGATTGGTTTTGTCACCCCTGCTGTGAGGTCATCACCTTAAAACTCATCAGCTGCTGCGGAGACCATGTGAGTCAGCCCCTATTTCATGGCTGAGAATGTGTCTCACTTCTGTAGCTTCTTGCTGCCTTGACTCTTTTAGTTTTATTTCTTGCGACAGAGTCTTGCTCTGTCGCCCAGGCTGGAGTGCAGTGGTGGGATCTCGGCTCACTGCAACCTCCGCCTCCTGGGTTCAAGCGATTCTTGTGCCTCGACCTTCCAAGTAGCTGGGACTACAGGTGCCCACCACCACGCCTGGCTAATTTTTGTACTTTTAGTAGAGACAAGGTTTCACCATGTTGGCCAGGCTGGTCTTGAACTCCTGGCCTCAAGTGATCTGCCCTCCTTGGCCTCCTTGGGATTGCAGGCGTGAGCCACTGCACCCAGCCTGCATTGACTCTTTTAAACATGAGTCCAGGGGTGGGCTGCCTGCCCCACCCTCAAAGCCCTGGCACCCTGACATTTAGATTATTTCATGGGCTTCCTTTTTCTCAGCTGATTTACCTCGTCCTTTCCCCCAAGATCCACAACCTCTGCCTGTTCTCCTTCTTTTCCTGCCACGACAGTGAGGAAGAAGAAGAGGGAGATTCCCCCACACCCAGGGAACTGGTGAGAACTCGGGAGATGGGGGATCAGAGGTCATCATCCTGGCTCTTTCACGTGCTTGATCTGTGACCTTGGACACATGACGGTGCACACAGAGTTGCTGTTTCCCGCGGGCACTGACATGCCACCTGAGCGCTATGTCCCTTGCTGGCATTCACCCCTTAATTTTAGCTTCTTAGAGTCCTCACGAGAACACCAATAGAGTGAGTTCTAGCTCTTCTATTTTATGAATGAGCAAATTGAGGTGGCAGAGGCAAAGTGACTTGTTCAAGGTCCCAGCTAGGGATGAAGTAGTGCCAGGATTTGAACCCAAGGTGTCTGTCTCCTGGGGGCAGAGCCCTCAACCTTAAGCTGTTCTGTTAGCTTTATTCTCAATGCCAGGCCCCCCTTTCTCTTTGCCTTACTCTCTTGCAATGCAAGGACAAACCCCTGATTGGATGCCCCCAGTCCCACACTGAGTCTTGTCTTGTTCCACCATCTTGAATGTGTGTGGTGGAACTTGGACAGATTTTGCTAAGTCAGGCTTTGAGCCTTCTTTTCTGTACCACTGAAACTGTCCCAATAGTCCCATCATGGATTTTTTTTTTTTTTTTTTTTTTTTTGGAGACGGAGTCTCACTCTGTGGCCCAGGCTGGAGTGCAGTGGTGCGATCTGGGCTGGCTGCAAGCTCCGCCCTCCCAGGTTCACGCCATTCTCCTGCCTCAGCCTCCCGAGTAGCTGGGACTACAGGCATCCACCACCATGCCCAGCTAATTTTTTTCTTTTTGTATTTTTTAGTAGAGACGGGGTTTCACTGTGTTAGCCAGGATGGTCTTGATCTCCTGACCTTGTGATCCACCTGCCTCGTCCTCCCAAAGTGCTGGGATTACAGGCGTGAGCCACCGCGCCCTGCGCATAGATATTCTTTTGGATAAACACAGAAGCTGACCTTTCTGATCTTAAAGCCTGAAGCCCTCATTTGTCTTATCTGAGTTCCTTCCTCAGGAAAGGGCCACCAGGCCTCTCAAAAAAAGTATCAAAGAACTGAGTCACCAGATTACCACATCCAATAAGATGCCAGACCCCTCATTCATCATGATAGCTTTCTTGCTCCCCACTAGTTCCTGTTTTCCTATACATTGTTACATTTCTTCCCTGTTATATAAACTCCTAGTTTTAGTTGGTCAGGGAGATGGATTTGAGACTGAGCTCCCATCTCCTTGGCTGCAGCACGTGATTAAAATCTTCCTTGGCAATACTCATCTTCTCAGTGATGGGCTTTCTGTGCTGCGAGCAGCAGGACCTAGACCAGACCCCTGGTGTTTCAGTATCACTATTTCTCTGCACATAAACTATTAATTTCAGAGACCAAAACGATGAGCTCAAATGTAGACAGTCAAAGTTTGTGAAGTCAGTCTGCTGGGAATGTGTGTAGAAAAAGAACCCTGTTCCCGTAAGAACTCTGAAGGACCACAACAGTTGGCATGTACAGAGCCCTTATCGTGGACCTAGGCTTAGGCTAAGCCCTTCACCCGCGTGCTCACATAACCCACATCAAATGCTTACTAACAGAAAGATGCATCAGGAACCACCCCAACCCAGGACACCCACTTGCCCTGAATCAGGGCAAGTGAATCTATCAAGTTCATAGACCAGCTATGCGTGAGCTCCCAGCAGGTAAGTGTGAACTCTGAGTGTGCTCCTCACTCTGAATTTCCAGTGTGGCTTCTCTTGCTGACTTCCCTTTGCTTGTCGCCTGGTTTCCAGTGTGCAAAATGGCATTTAGAGATCTCTCTGTTGAGGCTTGGCAATTTTATCAACTTCACTGGAACAGGGCAATGACACAAAACCGCCTCCAGAAAACAGACAGCAAACATCTGGGAGACAATGCTTGAAACGCCTGTGTTTACCCCCTTCTTGACCCTATGTTCCACCCACCTCCTAGTCCCTGCCACTGCTACCCCATCTCCCTACCCATCCTGCCCCCATCTTACTGCAGGCAAGAACTCTTAGAGGCTGTCAACCTCAGACTCATTTTCTCGCCTTCCTTCCAGCATTGAATCACATCATTAGTTTTTAATTCTTCTTGCAGCCCCTCTGGCTCGCTTCAGCTCTTCCACGTCTAGTCTACCATCCCACTCCTGCTGTTTATCTGGGTTTCAGATAATTATGTATCTTCGGCCTCCAAAGGGGCGGGGTGTGGTTATCTTCCTTTTACACCTGCTCGCTGGATTTTCATAAAAAGGGATAGCGAGCCCTGCTGCTCAGCTTGCTCTGGGCAAAAGCAGGTTTTAATCAGCCAGAGACAGAACTGTAGCAGGCAGGGAAGGTAGGCGTGCGAAGGACATATTTCAAGAGCATAGCCTTTGAGTTCCAATATTTCCAGAGCCTGGGCTTGAAATCCAGTAACTTCGCTTTATTAAGAGGTACCAAGTGTGGTAAAAAGGTCAGGCCCTGGGAACCTGGCAGAGATTCAAAATGGGGTAGTAGAAAGTGCATGCATTGTGTTGAAACCACCCCCAACCAACACACACACACACGCACACACAGGAAGTGTATGCATTGTAGATAGCAGTTCTTTTAAAACATTTTTTTTTTTTTTTGAGACGGGGTCTCGCTCTGTCGCCCAGGCTGGAGTGCAGTGGCGCGATCTCGGCTCACTGCAAGCTCTGACTCCCGGGTTTACGCCATTCTCCTTCCTCAGCCTCCCGAGTAGCTGGGACTACAGGCGCCCGCCATCTCGCCTGGCTAGTTTTTTTGTATTTTTTAGTAGAGACGGGGTTTCACCGTGTAGACCAGGATGGTCTCGATCTCCTGACCTCATGATCCACCCGTCTCGGCCTCCCAAAGTGCTGGGATTACAGGCTTGAGCCACCGCGCCCGGCCTTTTAAAACATTTTCTATGCTGGCTAATTTTCTAGTGTTTTACTGTTTTGAGCCATATAATCCTTACTACCACCATCCAGGCAGAAAATATCACGTAGCCTTTATTTTATTTATTTATTTATTTATTTAGAGATGGAGTCTCGTTGTGTCACCCAGGCTGGAGTGCAGTGGCACAATCTCGGCTCACTGCAAACTCCGCCTCCTGACATAGCCCTTATTTTATAGATGAGGAAACCGAGGCACTGAGAGGTCAAGTGTCTTGCCCAGGATTGTACAGTTTCCATGAAATACCATTCTGGGTCCAGATGAAACGGGAAAAGTTCCCTTGTCCCCCTTGCAGCATGTGTGATGGGGGAGTGGCTCGCTTCTTCAGCAGCCCACTGCTCTAACCTGTAGGGGAGCATACAGATGGGCCCATTGTGGGGATCCGATCCCACGGCAGTGTCTAGGGGTGGATGTTTACAGCTCCTGAAGCCCCAGTGGCTGTGTGTTACAGGGTGCTCTTTTAGTTTTGCCATCTATAGGCGGCTTGTGTTAACCAGCTCAATTAGACCCTCTCCATTGTCCCAAGGACAGAGGGCTTTCTGTATCCTGGGTTCTTGCCTCGGTGCACCAGAAGAATCAGATCACACGTGGACTTGGAGAATGAGTGCGAGGCTTTATTGAGTGGAGGTAGCTCTCAGCAGATGGGAGAAGCCAGAAGGGGACGGAGTGGGAAGGTTTCCCCCTGCAGTCAGGCCGCCGAGTGGCCCAGGCCCTCCTCCGACTGCCCAGGCCAAACTCCACCTCGTTCCGCCAGTTGATGGCCTGCCAGCATCTGTCATGTGTTCTTCTGCCAGCGTGCTCCTCTTGACGTCTTCTTGACATCCAGCCACTTGTGTCTTCTTCACCGATCTGCAGCTCTTGACGTCCAGCAACTTGTGTGTCTGCCTGCTAGGGTCTTGGGGTTTTTATAGGCACAGGATGGGGGTGTGGCAGGCCAGGGTGGTCTTGGGAAATGCAACATTTGGGCGGGAAAACAAAAATGCCTGTCCTCACCTAGGACCATGGGCACAGGTGTAGGGGTGGAGCCCTCTCCAGGGACCATGCCCTCCTCTACCCAGCACTTCCCTTCCCTCCTTCTGTAGCATTTAAAGTGGCCACACCCTTCCCTTCCCACCACTTCCCTTCCATATCACAGAGTCCATGGTCTCAGTCGTCAAGCTGGGGGGTCTCTCAACTAGCTTTGAATTCTACTTCTTACCAACTGTGTGCCCTGGAGCAAATATTTTGTCCTGTTTCAACCTCAGCTTCCCCTGATGTACAAGGGGGACAGCATCATAGCAAGGGATGAAAACAGACACAGGTATGAAATTGGGGGGCCCTTCCTAGGTAGTAGGCAATTCAAAATTCCCTTCCTTCCTTTCATTGTTAGCATTGTGCTTCGTGGGACAGTAGGGCATCAGGGCTGCTTATAGTTGTCTCCCGAGAATTCCCAGAAAATATTGCTCTCCCCAAGAGAAGATGGGATTCACCGTGGTTTCCTTGAGACCCTGTTGGGAGGTGCCAACTCTCTGAGAGTGGCTCTCAACCATTATGTGCAACTCTACCCTGGGGCCTTGATTTTATTATTATGATTATTTAAATTTTTTTTTAATAAACCTGCATTCTTTCCCCTTTAATGAGCTGATAATTCTGAAGTCTGTTAGGAAGAGCTTCAAGCCAAGGGCAAAATGAAGCATGTGCATTTATGTAACTTGACACATTTCAGCCACATTCAGGAGCTCTGCGTCACTCTGGTTGCACTCGGGGTTTTAAATAGCATCTTCCAGGAACAGGTCACCGTTGCCCGGGGCCACTGTACATATTGGGTGGGAAGAGATGCCCTTAATTGCAGAAGATCTAAGAAGCAATTCTTCTTGGACAAAATATACAAGAAGTTGGGGTTTAGGGGAGGGAAAGGAAGGAAGAAGAAACGGAGAGACTAAAGGGAGGAGAGAGGAGGGAGAATGTTCTCAGCTAGACTTCTGAATGGAAGGACCCTCCTCCTGAATTTCTAAATGTACTAGGAGGTGGGGAGGAAGGTGGGAATCTGTGTTGACTGAATGGAGAAATAAATGCTAGTCCGGGCGCAGTGGCTCACGCCTGTAATCCCAGCACTTTGGGAGGCCGAGGCAGGTGGATCACCTGAAAGCAGGAGTCCAGACCAGCCTGGCCAACATGGCAAAACCCCATCTCTACTAAAAATACAAAAAAAGAGTAGCTAGGCATGGTGGTGTGCACCTGAAATCCCAGCTACTCGGGAGGCTTGAGGCACAGTAGTCGCTTGAACCTGGGAGGCAGAGGTTTCCGTGAGCCAAGATTGTGCCACTGCACTCCAGCCTGGGTGACAGAATGAGACTCTGTCTCAAAGAAAATAAATCAAATAAATATTCTGCACTTGACAAACTCTTGCTGCTACAAGTTGTCTTTCATGGTCACAACAAGTTTCCAGAAAGAAAATAGTCTCTAGAAGTTCCATCTTCCTAGAACTGCATTACATGCTGCTCAGAGGACCACCTCTGAACCACCTAGACTCCACTGGGTTGGGAGGGAGATTACCATGTAAGACCCTGGTGATTGTCAATTTTATGCATCAACTTGACAGGGCCACAGGGTTCCCAGATGTTTGGCCAAAGATTCTTTGAGGTGTGTGTCTGCGAGAGCATTGGTGGATGAAATTAACATTTGAATTGGTAGACTGAGTAAAGCAGACTGCCCTCCCTAATGCAGAGGTGGGTGGGCCCCGTGCTATCAGTTGAAGGCCTGACTACAACAGAAAGGCTGAGTCGGAGGAAACTCTTGCTGCCTGACTGCTTGGGCTGGGACATCAGTCTTTTCTGGTCTTTGAACGCAAACTGAAACATCAGCCTTTCTTGGGTCTTGAGCCTGCCAGCCTTTGGACTGGAACTTACACCATCAGCTCTCCTGGGTCTTCAGCTTGCCACCTATGGATCTTGGGACTTCTTGGCCTCCAAAATCCCATGAGTCAATTCCTTATCATAAATCTCTTTCCAGGCCAGGTGCAGTGGTTCACGCCTATAATTCCAGCACTTTGGGAGGCTGAGGTGGGCAGATCATTTGAGGTCAGGAGTTTGAGAACAGCCTGGCCAATGTGGTGAAACCCTGCCTCTACTAAAAATACAAAAAATAGCGGGGCATGGTGGCGTGTGCTTTTAGTTCCAGCTACTCGGGAGGCTGAGGCAAGAGAATCGCATGAACTTGGGAGGTGGAGGTTGCAGTGAGCCAAGATTGCGCCACTGCACTCCAGCCTGGGCGACAGAGTGAGACCCCATCTCAAAAAAAAAAAGAAAAGAAAAGAATAAAGAAAAAACAAATAAATAAAATAAAATAAACCTCTTCAATCCTATTGGTTCTGTTTCTCTGGAGAACCCTGACTAATAGAGCCCTTTTTATTCTCAGAAATTTTCATTTGGATAATTTATCCGGTTAGCAAAGATCTAGGAAGTTGGATAAAATGAAAACATAGGGAAATTGGCTCTACCTCTTTGGAAAACAGTTCAGTGTTACCTAGTAAAGATGAACAGGTGATTATAACCTGCAGTTTTGCTCCTGGGTCTACCCCTGGTTAGCCACTAGCTTCATGTGGCTATTTCAATTTAAATTAATTAAAATTAAATAGCATTTAAAATTCAGTCTCTCGGTAGCCTGAACCATGTTTCAAGTGTTCACTAGTAAATAACGGCTAGTGGGTACCCTATTGGAAAGCATACATTTGTACAGAACGTTTCTATTGTTGTAGAACATTCTATTCACCAGCACTGCCCTAGAGAAACTACACATGAACATCAGGAGGCATGTTCCAGAATGTTCATAACTGCCTTGTTTGTGGTCTAGTTGTACCACAGAATACTATACAGCAGTGAAAAATGAATGAGCAACAGGTATGAACATGAAAGCATCTCAAAAACAAGATGTTGAACAACAGGTTTATATAAAGTGTATAAAAGTAAAAAATATAGGCCAGGTATGGTGGCTCATGCCTGTAATCTCAGCACTTTGGGAAGCCAAGGTGAGTGGATCACGAAGTCAAGAGATCAAGACCATCCTGCCCAACCAACATGGTGACACCTTATCTCTACTAAAAATACAAAAAGTAGCTGGGTGTGGTGGCGCATGCCTGTAGTCCCAGCTATTTGGGAGGCTAAGGAGGGAGAATCCCTTGAACCTGGGAGGCAGAGTTAGTGATCACGCCGAGATCATGCCACTGCAGAGCCAAGATCACGCCATTGCACTCCAGCCTGGGCAACAGAGTGAGACTCCATCTCAAAAAAAAAAAACAAAACACCTAAAAAATATCATTGTGCTGGCATTCATATATGGGTGCCAAATGATAAAAATAAAAAGCATTGGCCGGGTGCAGTGGCTCACACCTGTAATCCCAGCATTTTGAGAGGCCGAGGCAGGCAGATCACGAGGTCAGGAGATGGAGACCATCCTGGCTAACACTGTGAAACCCTGTGTCTACTAAAAAAAAAAAAAAAAAATTAGCCAGGTGTGGTGGCGGGCACCTGTAGTTCCAGCTACTCAGGAGGCTGAGGCAGGAGAATAGTGTGAACCCAGGAGGCGGAGCTTGCAGTGAGCCGAGATGGCGCCACTGCACTCCCACCTGGGCGACAAAGCGAGACTCCATCTCAAAAAAAAAAATAAAAATAAATAATAATTTAAAAAAAACATTAGCACAAGTTTGTGATAGTGCCTACCTCTGAGGGAGTGAGAAAAATATGAGGGAAGGGGGCACATGGGGCTGTCTTAAGAGTCACACACGGTTATTACTTAAGCAGGATGTTGGGAACATAACTGCTTTATTATTCCATAAAAATAATATAATAATAATTCCATAAAGTATGAAATACTAGTAAACAATAAAATACAATAAATATTTTATTATATTATTTAATTTAT
>NW_016805229.1:1648383-1706512 GCF_001698545.2 Rhinopithecus bieti | reverse complement strand
TTTATTATAATATAAAGATTACTATAAAATAAAGCATTTTATGCACATTTTTATATATAGTTCACACACACTTCTATTTTTTAAATTGTGGCAAAATATATATAATAACATTTACTGTCTGAAACCATTTCTAAGTGTACAGTTCTGTGTCATTAAGAACATTCATACTGTTGTGTAACCGTCACCACCATCCCTCTCCAGAATTTTTTTCATCTTCCCAAACTGAAACTCTGTACCATTCAACACTCACTCCCCATTCTCGCTTTCCCCTGGTTCCTGGTAACCAGCATTCTGCTTTCTGTCTCTGATTTTGATGACTCCACATACTTCATAAAAGTGGAATCAGGCCAGGCGCCATGGCTCATGCCAGTAATCCCAGCACTTTTGGGAGGCCAAGGCAGGCGGATTGCCTGAGCTCAGGAGTTCCAGACCACCCTGGGCAACGTGGTGAAACTCTGTCTGTACTAAAATAACCAAAAATTAGCCAGGCGTGGTTGCACGCACCTTGTAGTCCCAGCTACTCATGAGGCTGAGGGATGAGAATCACTTGATACCTGGAGGCGGAGGTTGCAGTGAGCCGAGATCATGCCACGGCACTCCAGCTTGGGCTACAGAGTGAGAATCTGTCTCAAAAAATAAATAAACTTTTAAAAAAAGAAGTGGAATCACACAGTATTTGTCTTTTTGGACACACACATTTCGAAGGGGAAAATGCTGAGAAAGACAGGCAGGGGAAGGTACAGTATCTGAAATCTCCACTTAAATGTCTCAAAGATACCTGTAACTCAATCTGTCCAAGTCAAACTGATGTTCCTCCCCATCTAGCCCCAATACCCACCAGCCCTAGCTCAGCGAATGGCCCAGCACCACCATCTATCCATGGAAATCTCAAATTCCAAAATCGGACGTCATCCTTGACCCCTGCCAATCCTCCACCTTATATATTCAGTTCATCACCAGCTGGTGTTTGTTTTACCTCCTAAAATAATTTTCAGCTGTCCACCTTTCTCCGTCTCCATGGCCACCACCCAGGTTCACATGCCCATCTCTGTCCTGCAGTCAGAGGGATTTTTTCAACATAGAAATCTGAATATAGCTCTCAGATTTAAACACTGACTTAGTCCATTCCTGTTGCTGTAACAAAATTCCTTAGCCTGGGTAATTTATAAATAGACACTTAATTCTCACAGTTCTGGAGGCTGGCTGGGAAGTCCAAGATCAAGACGCCAGCAGATTCCATACCTAGAAGGGCTCATTCTCTGCTTCCAAGATGGCGCCTTGTTTCTGTGATCTCCAGAGAGGAAGAGCACAGTCTTCTCACAAGCAGAATGGACGTAAGGGCAAAAAGCAGTGAATTTTGCTCTCTTGAACACTTTTGTAAGGGCACTGAGCCCACCTCCTACAGGCCCTCACCTCTTAATACTGTTGCACTGGAAATTAAGTTTCAATATGAATTTTCAAGAGTCACAAACATTTACACCATAGTAAACACCTTCCATAATTTGTTAGCATGATAAAGGCTGCGAGATCCTGCTGGATCTGCTCACACCTCTTCTCCAACCTCTTCTTTTTTTCATCCATTCCTCACCCCCAGCTCCCTCCCTTATACACATACACCACTCCCTTGGACCTCCTTTTAGTCTCTGCCCTGCCCGTCCCCCCTCACACACACACACCAGGTCCCCTCCTGCCATGGGGACCTTTTTGTTTGTGGTGTTCCCTCTGCGTGGATCCCTCTCCTCTCGCCCCCCTCTCCTTCCCTGGAGCTATGATTTGAATGTTTGTACCACCCCTAAATACATGTGTCAACATCTAATTCCCAATGTAATAGTATTGAGAGGTGGGGCTTTTAGGAGGTGATTAGGTCATGAGGGCAGAGCCTCATGAATGGAATTAGTGCCCTTGTAAAAGAGGCCCAGGGTAGCTTGTTTCTCCCTTTCACTGTGTGAGGACACAGCGAGAACTCACTGTCTCTGAGAACGAGTCCTCACCGGACACTGAGTCTGCTGACGTCTTGATCTTGGACTTCCCAGCCTCTATTACCATGAGAAATAAGTCTTTTTTTTTGTTTTTTTGTTTTTGTTTTTTTTGTTTTTTTGACGGAGTCTTGCTCTGTCACCCAGGCTGGAGTGCAATGGCACGATCTCGGCTCACTGCAAGCTCCGCCTCCTGGGTTCATGCCATTCTCCTGCCTCAACCTCCCAAGTAGCTGGGACTACAGGTGCCTGCCACCACACCCGGCTAATTTTTTGGTATTTTTTGGTAGACACGGGGTTTTGCTGTGTTAGCCAGGATGGTCTCAATCTCCTGACGTCGTGATCTGCCTGCCTCAGCCTCCCAAAGTGCTGGGATTACAGGCTTGAGCCACCGCGCCCGGCCGTGTTTGTTGTTTATAAGCCACCTATGCTAAGGTATTTCATTATGGCAGCCCAAATGGACTAAGGCACCTGACAAACTCTCTATCTCCCACCAGGAGTGAGACCCAGTGCATTTCTGGAGGGACACCTTCCCAGCACTTCCCCCGTCTCATTACCACCCCTGTGATCCTTTCCTTAGAAGCCTTTTGTAAATCTGTGTTCATTGGTGTGAGTGTATGTTCAATATCTGACTCTCCTCCTAGATGCTGACCTACATGAGGGCAGAGGCTGAGCTATTTTCACTCCCGACAATGTTGATGGCACCCAGCACACAGCCAGACTCAGAATAGGCACTCAGTGAAGACTGATGGAATGAATTCATGAGGGCTCATCTTCCTGCTTCTCCCCGGGTCAGATCATCTCAAGGGTTCCCCTCCATGTGGCAGGTCTGGGTGGTGAGAGCTGCCTGGCTCTCTGATGGTTAGAGTGAACAGTGGGTTCATTCATAGGAAGGAACAGAGTGATAATGCAGCTAAGTGCATTATTTTCCTGTGGCTACTGTAACAAACAGCGGCAAACGTGGTCTTAAAACGACACACCCTTCTTTTATCTTACAGTTCTGGAGGCTGGAAGTCTGAAATCGATTTCACTGAGCTGAAGTCAAGGTGTCGGCAGAGCTGTGCTCTTTCTGGAGGCTCTAGAGGAGAAGGCTCTTCCTTACTCATTCCAACTTCTAGAATCATATTCTTTGCATTTCTTGGTTTGTGTTTCCCTCCTCCATCTCCGAAGCCAGCAGCATGGCATATCCCAATCCCTCTCCATCGAGGTCATCCTGTCACGTTTGTTCTTCCACGTCAAATCTTCCTCTGTCTTTCTCTTAAATGTGTGCTGAGGCAGTTATTGGAACACTGAGCATGTGGTAGTTATTTATATTCTTCTCAAGGTCATCACCAGGTTTGATTTTTCATATTCAAAAAATTGAAACCTCAGGCATAAATGAGTAGGGACACTTGGATTGACATTGAGGGGCCACATGGATAACCCAGGATGATCTCCCCATCTCAGAATCCCTTAATTTAGTCACATCTGCAAATTTCCTTTTCAACATTATATATTTTTCAGAGACGAGGTCTTGCTCTGTTGTCCAGGCTGGAGTGCAGTGACACAGTCATAGCTCATTGCTGCCTTTAATTCCTGGGCTCAAACAATCTTACTGCCTCAGCCTCCCCAGAAGCTGGACCACAGGCACATGCCACCACATACAGCTAATTTTTGAATTTTGTAGAGATGGTGATATGGTTTGGCTGTGTCCCCACCCAAATCTTATCCTGAATTGTAATCCTGTAATCCCCACGCATCGTGAGAGGGACCCGGCGGGAGGTAATTCAGTCATATGGATGGTTCCACCATGCTGTTATTGTGATAGTGAGTTCTCATGAGATCTGATGGTTTTATAAGCATCTGGCATTTCCCCTGCTGGCATTCATTCTCTCTCCTGCCGCCCTGTGAAGAGGAACCTTCTGCCATGATTATAAGTTTCCTGAGGCCTTCCCAGCTATGTGGAACTGTGAGTCAATTAAACCTCTTTTCTTCTTCTTCTTCTTTTTTTTTTTGTTTTTTTGAGACAGAGTCTCACACTGTCACCTAGGCTGGATTGCAGTGGCTCAATTTCGGCTCACTACAACCTCTGCCTCCTGGGTTCAAGCAATTCTCCTGCCTCAGCCTCCCAAGTAGCTGGGATTATAGGCACCTGCCGCCATGCCCAGCTAATTCTTTTCTTTGTATTTTTAGTAGAGACGGGGTTTCACTATGTTGGCCAGGCTGGTCTCAAACTCTTGACCTCGTGATCTGCCCGCCTCAGCCTCCCAAAGTGCTGGGATTACAGGCGTGAGCTACCGCACCCGGCCTTAAACCTCTTTTCTTTACAAATTACTCAGTCTTGGGTATTTCTTCATAGCATCATGAGAATGAACTAATACAGTTGGGATCTCATCATCTTGCCCAGGCTGGTCTTGAACTCCTAGGTTCAAGTGATCCTCCCACCGAGGCTTCCTAAAGTCCTGGGATTACAGGCATGAGCTACCATGCCTGGCCCAAAATCCCTTTTGCCGTGTAAGGTAACAGATTCATAGGTTCATTAGGACATGGATATCTTCAGGGACCCTTCTTCAGTCTACCACATTAAGTGACCACAGCAATTCATATAAGGGCCAAAGTCCAGAGCAGGAGCCACAGTGTGGCAGCAACAATGATAGAGACGGCCCTGGTGAGGCTGGGGAAAGGGGAAGACACACTACGTGGGGCACCCTCGTAGCTTCATCCTGTGCAGGGTTCTCATGATTTTTTTAAAATCTCCCAAAAAAGAAGCTTCTTAGAAAGACAGGGCAATAGATACCAGTAAATTGCATGTACCGTGGCCTGGCGATTAAGGGTTTTCCATTCCCTTTGCTTATTTCTGGAAAGCTGCTGATGTGAGTGGCAGCAGAAATTGAGAAGGGCTTGTCCCTATCCCTTGATGGTCTGAATTGAATTGGATAATGCTTGGCTGAGCCTCCTTCCCACATTTTCCTTCAAATAAAATACCAACCCTTTCTTGACAGTTCTAGGACAGGATGCCCATAGAGAAATGGGGGGGATTAAAACTGCAAGTGATTTAGCAGAGCTGCCTTGGTGTTTTGGGTCTTCACAAGGAGATCCCCAGGTACCCCCTTAAGGCAATATCCTGACTTACGTCTTTAATATTACATAATTGACTGCTGTTCATTGAGCCATCAGTTACCTAGATCTTGTTTTCTCCTGGAATTCCAGTCTGCTGTGTCTGTCCTCAGTCCCCTAAACTCCTCAGGAATCTCAAGTTATATTAAATTAATTCAAGACATTCCTGGTTGGGTTCTTTCAAAGGTGGTAGGATCCCTGTTTTTTCATTACTACATCTCCTGGTCTTGGACGGGGTTGCTTTCCGATAAACAGAGAGATCTCGTGCCTGGTAAGTGTGTTTACTTGCTCCAGATTAAATTACACCTAGATTTAAATTCTACCTCTGCCATTTATAGGCTGTGCAATCTGCCACAAATATCTTACCTTCTCTGAGCCTCAGTGGCCTCATCTGTTAAATGGCCATGCATCCAATATCTTGCAGGATGGTCATGAGGAGTAAAAGAGATCAAGTGTGTTACGTGGTCAATCCAGTGCCTGCTACCACATAACTGCTCATTAAATGTTACTTTCCTTTACCACCAGGAAGAAATTGAGTTTGGAAATGAATAGATACAGGCATAAGTGTAGACACTGGTTTCTTTGTTTGGAAGAGGAGGCACAAGAGAAGGGGGAGATTGGAGGGTGGAATGATGATCTTTTCCATGTCAAGGTTGTTGAAACAAGGAGAGAAGGCTCAAGGGGCACCTAAGATTTGTCTCAAAATAACTGAAGGATGTCACATGGAAGAAAGTTTGTTTCTTTTTTTTTTTTTTTTCTGAGATGGAGTCTCACTGTGTTGCCCAGGCTGGAGTGCAGTGGTGTGATCTTGGTTCACTGCAACCTCTGCCTCCCAGGTTCAAACAATCCTCCTGCCTCAGCCTTCTGAGTAGCTGGAACCAAGTAGCAGCCTCAGGTGTGGGGCTTGAGCCTCTCCTCACTCCTCTCTGATTGATCCGAATTGGCTCAGTCTGGGCCAATCAGTCTTTCTCCTGGGATGCAGAGAGATTAGCCCACGTGGATGACACGGGGGAGTGACAAACCGAAGTCTATGCATAAGCAGAGAAAGTCAGTCTTTGGAGGGAAAGAGGACAGAGCGTCTGCCTCAAGAATAACAAACGAAAGACAGTGTCCTTTGAAAGCAAAGAATGAACTCAGCCATGACATTCCTATTGCAGTCCAGATGAACTGGGCAGTCCATAAGATGTTGCACCTTGTTCGACCCTGAGCGTACCCTCTCCAGACCCTTGGAGAAATGCCTCCCTCCCCGTGTTGCCACCGCCTAGGGAAATCCAAAATCCAGCTGCACAATGTCTGTACATTTCCAGGGGCTTCCATCCTCAAGTCTTCTCTGCTCTTATGCTTGGTTCCTTGAGTCCTGTACCTCCATCCATCTGAACACGAAACTCAGATGCTTCACTAGTTTCCATAACAACAGAATAAAACAATGCCCTATCCTACTCCCACAGGTCATTTGAAGAGCAGTACAATGAGGATCACAAAAAGGGTGTCATTGATCTCTTCACAGCAGACAGCTTAAAAACCATAACCAGTGACAATCGTCTCCTGGCTCACCATGCAACTGACCCTCCAACCCCAGAGGACTAGCCCCAGCCACAGCCCTGCAAAGACCTTGAATTATTTTTTTTTTTTTTTTTTGAGGAGGAGTCTCACTCCTGTCCCCCCAGTCCTTGGAGTGGCAAGTGGCAGATCTCAGCTCACTGCAAGCCTCCGCTCCGGGTTTACGCCATTACTCACTGCCTCAGCCTCCCGAGTAGCTGGGATACAGGCGCCCGCCAACCGTCGCCCGACTAGTTTTTGTATTTTTTATGTAGAGACGGGGTTTCACCGTGTTAGCCAGGATGGTCGTCCGATCTCCTGAACCGTCGTGATCCGCCCCGTCTCGCCTCCCCCAAAGTGCTGGGATTACAGGCTTGAGCCACCGCGCCCGACCGATTTTTTTTTTTAATTGCCAAAAAAAAAAAAAAAAAAAAAAAAAAGGCCAGGCGTGATGGCTCACGTCTGTAATCCTAGCACTTTGGGAGGCCAAGGCAGGAAGATCACCTGAGGTTAGGAGTTCGAGACCAGCCTGGCCAACATGGCGAAACCCTGTCTCTACTAAGAAATACAAAAATTAGCTGGATGTGGTGGCACACACCTGTAATCCCAGCTACTCAGGAGGATGAGGCTGGAGAATCACTTGAACCCGGGAGGCAGACGTTGCAGTGAGCCGAGATTGAGCCACTACACTCCAGCCTAGGCGACAGAGCAAGACTCCGTCTAAAAAAAAAAAAAAAAAAAAAAAACAAAAGTCAATGTTCCAGTAAAGGGCATCGTGGTATCCATATGGCCATAACTAGGAGAATTAGAAATCCACGTTTGACATTCCTGGTTAACAAGATCTTTTTTACCACCCTCTGCCATCAGGCAGTGGGGTGGTTTCCTTTTTCTTGGCCTTTTCCACACACGGGGTCCAGTTTCATCACCTCTTTTTCTCTTCTCCTTTATCTCAGCTCCCTCCATTCCAGGGAAGACACTTACTTCTCCCGTCTTATCCACAGCAGCTTTGCCCTCTTCTAAGAAGCCATGGCACCAGTTTATGCTTGGGCTCGTGCAAGTACCACCCCAGGTGTTTCTCAAGCTATAATTCCAAGCAAAAACCATTATCTCCCCAAGATAGATATGGGTACCATCTGTCAAGATGCCAGCATTTCCTCCATTTTCTTACACCTTTACTAAACTATGTTTTTCTCAAGTGAGCTTGAATGGATTTCTGTTCCTTCTAGTCTGTGCTGCAATATTCTATTAAAAACTTAGGCTGAGTGCAGTGGCTCGCACCTGTAATCCCTGCACTTTGAGAGGCTGAGGTGGGAGGATCACTTGAGCATAGAAGTTCAAGACCAGCTTGGGCAACATAGCAAGACCCCATCTCTACAAAAAAAAGGTAAATAATTAGCTGGCATAGTGGTGCATGCCTGTAGCTTCAGCTGTTCTAGAGGCTGAGGTGGGAGGATTGCTTGAGCCCAGGAGTCTAAGGCTGCAGTTAGCTATGCTTGTGCCACTGCACTCCAGTCTGGGCAACAGAGTGAGACTCTGTCTCAAAAAGAAGAAAGAGGGGCTGGGTGCGGTGGCTCAAGCCTGTAATCCCAGCACTTTGAGAGGCCGAGGCGGGCGGATCACGAGGTCAAGAGATGGACACCATCCTGGCCAACATGGTGAAACCCCGTCTCTACTAAAAATACAAAAATATTAGGTGGGTGTGGTGGTGTATCCCTGTAGTCTCAGCTACTCGGGAGGCTGAGACAGGAGAATCACTTGAACCCAGGAGGCGGAGGTTGCAGTGAGCTGAGATTGCGTCACAGTACTCCAGCCCAGTGACAGAATGAGACTCCACCTCAAAAAAAAAAAAAAAAAAGAAAAAAGAAAAGGAAAGCTTAGCTGTGCTGAGAACTTTATTTCCAAAATCCCTTTTTGTATTAGTCCATTTTCACACCGCTATTAAAAAAAACACCAAAGACTGGGTAATTTATAAAATAGGTTTAATTGACTCACAGTTTCAGTTTCGCGGGGCTGGGGAGGCCTCAGGAAACTTACAATCATGACAGGAGGGGAAGCAGGGACCTTCTTCACAAGGCAGCAGGAGGGAATGAGAGCCAGCAGGGGAAATGCCAGACACTTACAAAGTGCTCAGATCTCATGGGAACTCACGCTTTATCACGAGAACAGCATGGGGGAAACTGCCCCCATGATGCAATCACTTCCCTCCCTCTACACGTGGGGATTACAATTTGGGATGAGATTTAGGTGGGGACGCAGAGCCAAACCATATCCTTTTTCCTGTAGGGTTGTGGGTTAAAAGTAGGCAGAAGAGGATGGGGTAGGAGATTTGGGAAGTGGGAGGAAGGTGACATCAGTGTTTACTCTTTGAAGACTGTCATGATGAGACAAGGAGGTGATCTGACAGAGGGACCACAGAGGTTCCAGCTTGTCCTCACCCTTCCATGTGTCCCTTGCAGCTTGTCTTCCTGACCACTGGCCCTGCTGACCAACAGCAGCCTTACCGCCTCTGGATGCCTGGCAGATGAGGCAGCAGCCCGCTAGTGACCCCTCCACCTGCTTCCCCTCTTCCACCCCATCTTGACAGCTGGACGCGTCTGACTCCTCACCTCAGCTGTCATGACTTCTCTCACCCTCTCCACCCCTCCCAGACCGCCATCTCCCCAGCTCCCTGCACGATTATAGGTCTAATTCCTATAACGTATCCCTTGCCCCAGAGCACATAGTGGCCCTGCTTTCCCGGTTGAGCAGTGACTGATACTCATGAACAGCCTTTACAGAAGCAGCCAGAAGTTGGAGGCAATGTGTCCATCTTGCACCAGGCCAACATCCCCCCATATGTCCGCTTCTCAGCCTTGACTGCCTATTGCATCTTCTTAATCCTTTCTTGAAGAAAACTTGCCTCAGATGTTGACAAAAAGTACAAAATCTGCCGCATGTTAGTTTGACTCCTTGGCACAGCAGTGGGGGCCTCTCTCTCTCCTCTATAGCCTAGGATCGTGATCGGAATCATAATGAAATGTGTGTTTGTGGTCTCCCGTGGCATCAGATAATGCCGGTGCCATCTGCCGTCTTCATCATCATATCCGTTATTGAAATCCATTGACTATGCCTTTGATTGAACCTGGTGCTATATTTATCAAGAAAATTATAAGCACAGGCTTTGTGACAGTTTCCCACCAAACAGAATTTGTCATCATTCAATGACTGTTGGTTCCCATTTGTTCCTGTTTTGGACTTCTGAAAACCAACACAGGATCTCCTTTTACTTTTATTTTTTAAAAGAAATCAAGTGAGCTGGCCAAGAGCAGAGCAGAAGATAGATTTTTTTATTATTTTTTTTTGAGACGGCATCTCGCTCTGTCGCCTAGGCTGGAGTGCAGTGGCACAATCTTGGCTCACTGCAACCTCATCTCCCAGGCTCAAGCAATTCTCCTGCCTTAGCCTCTCGAGTATCTGGGATTACAGATGCCGGCCACCATGCCTGGCTAATTTTTGTATTTTTTGTCGAGATGGGGTTTCACCATGTTAGCCAGGCTGGTCTCGAACTCCTGCCCTCAAATGATCCACCCACGTAGGCGTCCCAAAATGCTGGGATTACAGGCATGAGCCACCATGCCTGGCTGAAAATTCATAAATCTCTGCCTCCTATGAAAACATTTTGGAGCTATAGTTTGACCCAAGACAAAAACTGCTCATTTAGATAATGAAATTTAGTTTAACTTTGAAAGCAACACTTTGAGAAATGCCTGAATAAACTGACATCTTGACTTGATAGGAGGCTTCCCCATACAGAGTTTGGTAAGCTATACCAGGTCATTTAAAAGCCCTTAGATGGGCCGGGTGCAGTGACTCATGCCTGTAATTCCAGCACTTTGGGAGCCCAAGGTGGGTGGATCACTTGAGGTCAGGAGTTCGAGACCAGCCTGGCCAACATGGCGAAACACCATCTCTTTCCAAAAATTACAAAAATTAGCCGGGCATGGTGGTGTGCACCTGTAATTCCAGCTACTTGGGAGGCTGAGGCACGAGGATCACTTGAACCCGAGAGGTGGAGGTTGTAGTGAGCCGAGATGTGCCACTGTACTCCAGCCTCGGTGACAGAGCAAGACTCTGTCTCAAAGAAAAAAAAAAGGCTCTTAGATTGGAAGTCAGTGACTTCATTCCCCCTTGAAGTTGGTGACTATTTACTATTGTTCCATGTCTTCAGTTCTCTTCAGTGCTCATGCTGCTACTTAGACCTGTTAGAACTGACCTTGAGTTATTCCAGAGGAAAGTTCCATTGGATCATAGAACAATCAGAGTATGCTTCAGTCCAGAATCGCTCTAGTGATTAAATTCCGAAAGCTTGCCCAGGGCATCATCAACTGCCTGGAGGAGTGAGCCCTCTCACCATCTGTTGTCTGCCATCACTGTTTGGTTTTTCTCTTTGGTCTCTTTTAGAGCCAAGTTGAGCAACTTCCAGTTCCTTTCCACTTGCTGCCCGACATAGTTAACCAGAAACACAACGTGGTGAAGGGGCCCATGTTGTAACTAAAAGAGCCCTAGACTTGGAGGCAGGAGCCTGGGTTGCTATCTTGGCTGTTTGATGTTACAGCAGCGATCCCCGACCTCTTTGGCACCTAGTATTTTGGAAGGCCAAAGGGGAGGATCACTTGAGCCTAGGAGTTTGAGTCCAGCCTGGGCAACATGACAAAACTCCATCTCTACAAAAAATTAGCCCAGTGTGCTGGTGTGCACCTGTAGTCCCCCTAGCTACCCAGGAGGCTGAGGAGGGAGGATTGTGGGAACCCAGGTTGCAGTGGGCTGATATCACGTCACTGCACTCCAGTTTGGACGACAGAGTGAGACCCTGCTCAAAAAAAAAAATTATTTTCATGTCTTTTAGGAAAAATATTAGGTTTCCATTTATGGTAATATAGAAAAGAGAATCAACATAAAGAAAAGTATTAAATAAACAATAAAAGAGAACACGCCTGTAATCCCAGCACTTTGGGAGGCTGAGGTGGGGAGATCACTTGAGGCCAGGAGTTCAACACCAGCCTGGTCAACATGGCAAATCCCCGTCTCTACTAAAAATACAAAAATTAGCGGCGCTTGTCGGCACACACCTGTAATCCGAGCTACTCAGGAGGCTGAAGCATGAGAATCGCTTGAACCTGAGAGGTGGAGGTTGCCGTGAGCTGAGATTGTGCCACTGCATTCCAGCCTGGGTGACAGAGTGAGACCCTGTCTCAAATAATAATAATAATAGAGAGGGCTTGAGGCATAGCAACCGTTGCCATGGTAACGGGCAAGCGACTGATGTTCAGGAAACACTGGCTTTGCCACCCTGAGCCACACTTTTCCTTCTTGCCTGCAAGGCCATATGGATGTTGCACCTGGTGGCTGGTGTGAGGAGGTCAGGCGCAGCAAGAGGCAGCACACGTAGCAGTTACAGTCACAGGTTTTCCTGCGCCAGGGTCTGTGTCCCGGCGGAGATGCTTACCAGCTGTGTGATCTTGAGCAAACTGCTCGACTTCTGTGTTACTCTGTGTGGTGTTTTCTGACGCCACTTCTGACACCAAATGTGTTTTTTTCTGATACCAAATATGTGCCATTTTTCTACACGAAGTCTCTGATTGTTGGATGCCAACTGGGTGACCAAGCAATTCAATTCAATTCTCACACTACGTCCTGCAGTTTGCATCAGATCCTGCAAGTTAAAAGGCCCATCCCACCAGACTGCCCCCATCTCAGATGCCAGTCACAAGTCCGGAGTCACCCACCCTTCTGCCTGGCCAACTACAAACTTGGGGGTTCCCATGACCACCGCCTTGGGTTTGATATTTTGCTGGAATGACTCACAGAACTCAGGAAAAGCCCTTTACTTATGTTTACTGGTTTATTACAAAAGACAGAACTTGGGAATAGTCAAATGGAAGAGAGACGCATTGGACAAGGTGTGGAGAGGGAGCTGTGCAGAGCTTCCATGATGCCCTCTCTGGGTGCACCGCCCTCCCAGCACACCAATGTGTCCACCAACCCAGAGGCTCCCTGGATCTCACTGTTCAAAAGCTTTTACAATTGCCAGCCTCCTCCTCTTCCTGGCAGGTCAGCGAGTGGGACTGAAAGTTGCCCACAGAATTTTTTTTTTTTTTTTTTGAGACAGGTTCTCACTCTGTCACCCAGGCTGGAGTGCAGTGGTGCCATCATAGCTCACTACAGCCTTGACCTCCTAAGAGTGAGCCTCTTGCTTCAGCCTCACAAGTAGCTGAGACTACAGGTGGGTGCCAACATGCCTGGCTAATTTTAATTTTTTTTTTTTTTGGGGGGTAGAGATGTAGTCTTGCTATATTGTGCAGGCTGGTCTCAAACTCCTGGGCTCAAGTGATCCTCCTGCCTCGGCCACCCGAGTAGCTGGGACTACAGGCGTGAGCCATCGCATCTGGCAGTACCCCTGACCCTCCCCTGTTTTTTTTTTTTTTTTTTTTGAGATGGAGTCTCACTCTGTAGCCTAGGCTGGAATGCAGTGGCATGATCTCTACTCACCGCAACCTCCGCCTCCCGGGTTCACGCCATTCTCCTGCCTCAGCCTCCCAAGTATCTGGGACTACAGGTGTGTGCCACCACGCCCGGCTAATTTTTGTATTTTTAGTACAGATGGGATTTCACCATGTTGGCCAGGCTGGTCTCGAACTCCTGACCTCATGATCTGCCCACCTCGGCCTCCCAAAGTGCTGTGATCACAGGCGTGAGCCATCGTGCCCTGCCCACCCCCTCCCGTCTTTATCACACATTTGCTCTTCTGGTGACCAGGCCCAAACCTGAAGACAACTCTCTAGGGGCCTCAGCCTGCGTGCCCTCATTAACATACACTCAGATGTAGTACAGTGGGGATCGCTATGGATAACACAAGACACTCCTCTCGCTCAGGAAATTCCAGGGGTTTTAGGAGCTCTGTGCTGGGAACCAGGGATGAAGACCAAATAGATATTTTATTAAGCCACACTTGTGGCTTAATGAATTACCTCTTAGGGGTTTTCTTTTGTCAGGAGCAGATGAGATATGAGACATAAAAAAGATATTACAGTACCTAACCACTCAGTAAATGTTAGCAGTGAAACGGGGGAGCTTCCTTGACCCCTATGCGGGACCTGCGACAGGGGTGTGGCTCGCTTACTTGGCTGCCACTGCACTCAAACCCCTTGCAGGAGGAGGAGTATGCAGGTGAACGGATTGGGATTGGGGAGAGTGCTTTTGGGCTCTGGTCCCATGGCAGCATCTAGGGATGTGTTACAGTTAATACTCTTTTAGCAGTTGCTGTCCACAGATGACTAAGTGTTAACCAGTTCAGTGGAGATTCAGGGTGACAGCCTTTTACACCCTGCCCTCTTGAGACCTGGGTTCTTGTCTGGTGTCTAGGAAGAATCATGTCACATAGACTTGAAGGATGGTGAATACAAATTTTTTATTAATGGTGGAAGTGGCTCTCAATGGAAGGGGAGCTGGAAAGGGGACGGAGTGGGAAGATAATCTTCCCCTGGAGTTCGGCCATCCTCAGCTGATCTCCTCTCCGACTGTCCCCAGCTGAACTCCTCTCGATGTTCAGACACTTCTTCTCTTCTCTGCCATGCCACTCTGGTGCTATTCTGATTGTGGAGCCTGGGGTTTGGGGTTCATAAGGCCATAGGATAGGGGCAGGGTGGGCCATAGCAGTTTTGGAAAAGGCAATATTTGGGTGCGAAAACAGGAATGCCTGTTCTCATTTAGGGCTGCAGGTCCAGGCTTGAGGGTGGAGCCCTCACCCAGGACCCTGTCCTCCTGCCTCCTGTCCGTATCAGCAGGATGCTACTGCTGCTGCTGATACCTGGGGAATTGCCAGATGTGAAGTGGGCATTAGAAAAATTTCAGGCTGGGCACAGTGGCTCAATCCTATAATCCCAACACTGTGGGAGGTTGAAGCAGGAGGACTACTTGAGCCCAGGAGTTTGAGACCAGACTGGGCAACATCACAAGAACTCCTCTCTACAAAAAATTTTGAAATGAGCTGGGCATGGTAGTATGTACCCATAATCCCAGCTACTCAGGAGGCTGAGGTGGGAGGATTGCTCAAACCTGAGAGGTCAAGGCTGCAGTGAGTTCTCACTGCACCACTGCACTCCAGGCTGGACAACACAGCAAGACCCTGTCTCTGAAACACAATTCAAAAAAATTTCAGTTGAATGTGTTCCTAAGAAGTCACAAAAGAGTCTTTTGTCATGATTCTTAAATAAAAATTGGAAATAAGGAAGAATGTCCTTTCATACTGAGACATTGCTTAATGACCTGCCCACGGATGATTATCTTGGAGAGAGTACATGTATCTGACTTTGTTATTTATTATTTGATTAGAGCACTGACATAGTGAAATTACACGTTAACTTGTAGATTTCTGTCCAGTAGAAAAAAGAGGACATTGAAGATTATGGTTTTATTGATCTTATAGCATGTTAACCAGATTTGTCTCGAATTTAGCAATCTTATGCTAAGATTCTTATTGAAGATGCTGATGAATCCACTTTTTAAATGCCCTTGGAGCGAGCTTTACTATTTTACTGGTTCTCTCATTAATGGGTTAAATAAATTTTTTTGACAAGTCCTCATTCCACATTTGTATGAGTCACGTTTTAAATTTTGAAAATATACTTCAGCATGATCATAATAATGCCAAGTCCCAGAGGGCTCTCTGTGCCCGTAATTTAGTTCACTGGGCACATTCCCAGAGCACATTCAGTATGCAAAGCATCATGGTGGGCCCCGCAGGGAAGACTCAAGTGGGTAGGACTGGTCCCTATAGTTGCAGATTTCATAATTACTTATGGGCAGACAGGAAGTATATAAGTTACTTCCTACACTTTGAGAAAGATAAAAGCAGCCCCTGGCAGCCAGGAGCTGGCTTGACACTCACAGCTTGGCCAAAATGTTCTCCTGTTGAACGTAAACAATTTTGCAGATCACCGGCATCAGACAAGGTCATCCTGACACCGTGATAGGTCAAGGCAAAATCACACTACTCCTGAAGGCAGATAAAGACATGAACATTGTCCCAACCACAAAAATCACCCGACAGCCCCATTTCCTAGCTCATATGAGCGACTACTAGTTCTCCATCAATCACGGTTTAAGTCTCACTCTGTTCTTCTCCCCTTAAAGGAAAGAATGATGAAGACACTCTATCAGAGAATTACCTCCACTTCCTGACAACATCCAATCCAGAGGTCCGCTTCCTTTACTGGTCCCCCCCCAAAGCATCTACACAGCCCAAATTTCTTTTCTTTTTTTTTTTTTTTTTTTTTTTTTTTTGTTGAGGCGGAGTCTTGCTCTGTCGCCCGGACTGGAGTGCAATGGCCAGATCTCAGCTCACGCAAGCTCTGCCTCCCGGTTACGCCATTCTCCTGCCTCAGCCTCCCGAGTAGCTGGGACTACAGCGCCGCACACCTCGACGGACTAGTTTTTGTAATTTTAGTAGAGACGGGGTTTTCACGTGTTATGCCAGGATGGTCTCGATCTCCTGACATCGTGATCCCGCACCGTCTCGGCCTCCCCAAAGTGCTGGGATTACAGGCTTGAGCCACCGCGCCCGGCCCCAAAATTTCTTTTCTTTTCTTTTTCTTTTTTTTTTTTTTGAGACAGAGTCTTGCTCTGTCACCCAGGCTGGAGTGAAGTGGTGCAATCTCGGCTCACTGCAACCTCTGTCCCCGGGTTCAAGTGATTCTCCTGCCTCAGCCTCCCGAGTAGCTGGGATTATAGGCACCTGCCAGCACACCCAGCTAATTTTGTATTTTAGTAGAGATGGGGTTTCACCATGTTGGCCAGGCTGGTCTCGAACTCCTGACCTCAACTGATCCACCTGCCTCAGCCTCCCAAAGTGCTAGGATTAGAGGTGTGAGCCACCGCGCCTGGCCCCAAATTTTCTAATAAGTCCTTTCTAACACCCTCTTACTGATATCCGCCCACAGCTGATTAGGTGCAAACTAGCCCAGTAACAATCGATAGAATATGCTACAGACTCACTACGGTGATACGTGATGGTGAAAATTGTCCCCATCGGACTTCCCTTAAAGAGAAGACTTGGTGTGGTTGGTGGGAACGCTCTGATGCTTCTTTTGGTTAGGGTTGTTGGCCACAAGCAACAGAAATCAACTCTGCCTGACTCAGCCAAAAAATGGAAATGTAGAAGGCTCTGAGTGGGGATGGGGGCTCGGGAGTCAGAAGGAACAGGCTTGGAAATGAGTATGGATCAAGAAAACCCCAGAGACTGGCCACAGGACCAACCTGGCCAGGAAGCCGCTGTTGCTGGTCAGCACGAGTCTAATCCCTCCATCCTTTCATCTTTGTCATTTGCTCTGTGGTCAAAGTCTTGGACATGAGCTTCTGATTGGCTGAGTCTGAGGAAGTGGGGGTGCTCCCTTGTTGAACTTCTCTAATAATGACTGACAAGAGTGAATGCTTTCCCTAAAACTAGGGTTTGGAGGTTGAGCAGCCAAAAATTCCAACTTTTTTCCACTACAGGAGGGAGACACAACCCCACCCAAGACCGTGTGTAAGTAACAACAGGTGGTCTCTAGACAGCCTTCCATGGCTGGGAATGGTGGTCAAAGAAGAGGGTGGGGGCCTGGTACAGGGGCTCATGCCTGTAATCCCAACAATTTGGGAAGCCGAGATGAGAGTATCGCTTGAGGCCAGGAGTTTGAAACCAGACTGGGCAACATGGTGGAACTCCCTCTCTATAAAAAATATAAAAATTAGCCAAGCTTATGCTAGGACACACCTGTATTTCCAGCTACTCAGGAGGCTGAGTCAGGAGGATGTCTTGAGCCTGGGAGATTGAGGCTGTGGTGAGCTGTGATCAAGCAACTGCTCTGCAGCCTGCATGACAGAGCAAGACCCCGTTTCCCTGTCTCAAACAAACAAACAAACAAAAACACATACACATAAACCCCGTCCTTCTAAGCAAAGTGAGTCCTGCTATCTGCAGGATTTTGATTTTTTTCCAGAGCGTTATGCTGAACCGGTATTAGAGTTAAATTGCTTGGAACAATTGTTCCCAGATCAAACTGAGGGTCAGGCTGCTTATTCCAGTGGCCCAATCATGAGATGCAAATAAACTGGGAAAGGACGGAGTTTCTATTTCTGTTACCAGTTACAGGGAGAAAGCCTGGAAAATACCACCAGACCAACTTAAAATGACAAAGTTTCCCAGGGCTTACATACCTTCTAAGCTATATGCCCACGTGTAAATGTAAATGTGCATTCATCTAAAGACCTAAGTAATTAGCTTCTTCTAGTCTAAGCTGAGTCCTGAAGACCTTCCTCTGGAGCTTCAGTAAATTTACTTAATCTAAATGGGTCCAGGTGCTGGGGTGATTACCCTTATCTTGTCTCCTGCTAAATCATGGAGGTTTAGGGAGTCCCTTCAGACCCCCAATAAACTTGTTTGTGGAGGCCTTTGGACTTTCTTCACACCCCCAATAAAACTTTAATCCTAAACGGGTCCTGTTAAGAATTCCTTCGTTATCTTGTCATGCTTCAAGGCCCAGGAAAGGCCTGGGCAAAACTCTTGGAGGGTTTCTGTTACATTCCAGCCTTTGTATAAAAGGGCACTGCCTCTCCTAGTCTTTTTTTTTTTTTTTTTTTGAGACAGAGTCTCGCTCCGTTGCCCAGGCTGGGGTGCAGTGGTGTGATCTCTGCTCACTACAACCTCCGCCTCCCAGGTGCAAGCGATTCTCCTGCCTCAGCCTCCCGAGTAGTTGGGATTACAGGCATGCACCACCACGCCCAGCTAATTTTTGTATTTTTTTTGTAGACATGGTTTCACTATGTTGGCCAGGCTGGTCTCAAACTCCTGACATCAGGTGATTCACTCGCCTCTGCCTTCTAAAGTGCTGGGATTACAGGAGTGAGCCACCATGCCCAGTCGGCTCCTTCAGTTTTTTTGTTTTCTTGAGACAGAGTTTTGCTCTTGTCGCCCAGGCTGGAGTGTGATGGTGGGATCTCAGCTCACAGCAACATCCGCCTCCCAGGTTCAAGCGATTCTCCTGCCGCAGCCTCCCAAAGTAGCTGGGATTACAGGCGCCTGTCATCACACGCAGCTAATTTTTTTTGTATTTTTAGTTGAGATGGGGTTTCACCATCTTGGCCAGGCTGGTCTTGAACTCCTGACCAAGGTGATCCACCCGCCTTGGGCTCCCGAAGTGCTGGGATTACAGGCATAAGCCACTGCATGCCCAGCCACTTTCAGCTTTTAATATTTAATTTAACCACACAATCCCTGCTGAAACAGCTGTTCTGGAGGCCTGCGTTGGTGAGACCTGACCCGCCACACAATGAAGGAGGTGTTCTTCATTGAGATAATGTGGGCATCCGAATCAGGCTACACAGGTCAGCGTCCCAGATTCAGCACTGACTAGTTGTGTGATTCTGTTGGAGCCACTTAACCTCTCTGAGCTGCGGGATCTTCATGTATAAAAGAGACAATCACACAGTGCCTACCTCAAACAGTGGTTATCAGGATTGAGATAATCTATGTAAAGCATTTAGTGCCTATGAAGCACTTCTTAGTACGGCCGGATGTAGTGGCTCATGCCTGTATAAAGTATATAAAGCACTTAGGGTGTAAAAGGCGCATGGTAAATTCTGTTTGTCGCCCAGGCTGGAGTGCAGTGGCATGATCTTTGTTCGCTGCAACTTCTGCCTCCCGGGTTCAAGTGATTCTCCTGCCTCAGCCTCCAAGTAGCTGGGATTACAGCTGTGCGCCAGCACGCCTGGCTAATTTTTGTATTTTTAGTAGAGACGGGGTTTCACCAGGTTGGCCAGGCTGGTCTTGAACTCCTGATCTCAAATGATCTGCTCGTCTTGGCCTTTCAAAGTGCTAGGATTACAGATGTAAGCCACTGCACCTGCCCTGTGCATGGTGAATTCTGAGTAAATGGTAGCCAAAATCATTGTCATCATCATTGCCACAGGTAACCTTTTCCCCAAATAGTTGTAAGTTTCTTTTCTAAGTAACTTCACTTCTAAGTAAATGTTGAGTAAATATTTTAAAGAGTGTTGAAGAGGCATCCCCAAATCTGCCCACTTGTTGATTCTAGCCAGTGATGTTAAATTTTTAGGAATCTGGAGAACCAATTGTTCAACTGTGGGTAGCTCAAAATCTGCAGTAGTGGGAGTATTTACACCGTGGAAATTGGCAAATGATTCACAACAGGGCTTCTACCTCCCTCCCCTGCTCCCAGCCAGTTAAACATTTGCCAGCACATGACTCGTTCTAGTCCTAGCCTGCCCTGCTTTGGGGCATCCAACAGAGATTACTTGCCTTTTCTTTGTGGTTCTTCAAGCCCCAGGGTCTCGCTTCCCTACAAAGGAGACCACTAATCACTAGTGTGCTGAATAAACATGAAGTTGACTTAAACATTAATTTACTTATCATCAAAAGCTTATCTGCTTCTGCTGGTGCAGTGACTCTAATGGGAATTGCGAGTGGTGATGGTCCATAGCTGATGGCTTCAGAGAAGTGTGCTCTGTGCTTTGGCAGGAGCAGAGCTAAGCTGAGACTGTGGTCACAGTGGCCCAGTCCATGGGCTAAGCAGGAACAGGTGGGAAGAGGGCAGGGGAGGCTTCCCCGGGGACTGCAGATTGTATTTCTAAGATTTTTTTCCTTTAGTCCTTAGATGCTCAGTTGAAAGGAATGACTGCAGCCGGATGTAGTGGCTCATGCCTATAATCCCAGCACTTAGGGAGGCCGAGGTGGGCAGATCACCTGAGGTCAGGAATTCGAGACCAGCCTGGCCAAACTGGTAAAACCCTGACTCTACTAAAAATACAAAAATTAGCTGAGCATGGTGGCCAGTGCCTGTAATCCCAGCTACTTGGGAGGCTGAGCCAAAGGAATCGCTTGAACCCAGGAGGTGGAGGTTGCAGTGAGCCAAGATCAAGATCGTGCCATTGCATTCCAGCCTGGACAGCAAGCAAGACTCCATCTCAAAAAAAAAAAAAAAAAAAAAAAAAAAAAAAGGAGTGACTGCTTTAAAATTCTTCAACAGGGCCAGGCACAGTGGCTCATGTAATGCCAGCACTTTGGGAGGCCAAGGCAGGCAGATCACTAGGTCAAGAGATGGAGTCCTTCCTGGCCAACATGGTAAAACCCCGTCTCTACTAAAAATACAAAAATTAGCTGGGCGTGGTGGTGTACACCTGTAGTCCCAGCTACTCAGGAGGCTGAGGCAGAATTCCTTGAACACAGGAGGCAGAGGTTGCAGAGATCACACCACTGCACTCCAGCCTGGTGACAGAGCAAGACTTTGTCTGAAAAAAAAAAAAAAAAAAAATTCCTAAACAGGAGGGTCTTAGGGCCAGCCAGTTGGTAACATGAAACAATCAGGGGACTTACCTTACAGCTTCCTTCGCAGTAGCAAGTCCATGGTTTTTAGTGAGATTTGTGTCGTACAAATTAATTAAAATTGAATAGTTTCTATCAAGTTTTTTTCTTACACTTTGTACAAAATTGGGGGAAATGTCTATTTCCCATTTCTTTAATTTGTTTTCTCTTACCGCTTCTATCCTACCTGATATTTTCTATTTCAAAAACACTTTTTTTGTTTTGTTTTGCTTTTTTTTTTGAGACAGAGCCTCGCTCTGTCTCCCGGGCTGGAGTGCAGAGGCACGATCTCGGCTCACTGCAAGCTCCGCCTCCCGGGTTCATGCCATTCTCCTGCCTCAGCCTCCCAAGTAGCTGGGACTACAGGCGCCCGCCAACGCGCCTGGCTAATTTTTAGTAGAGACGGGGTTTCACTGTGTTAGCCAGGATGGTCTCGATCTCCTGACCTCATGATCCACCCACCTCGGCCTCCCAAAGTGCTGGGTTTACAGGCCTGAGCCACCACACCCGGCCTAAAAGCACTTTTTAAATGTTGAGGTAGTTTGAAGGCTAATGGAAATTACGAGGTGGGACTAAAACCATTTCTGCCATCCCCAAGAAAGCCTACCCCTTGGAACTGCCACTGGTTGAAAGCGTTTTTTTTTTGTTTTGAGACAGAGTCTCATTCTGTCACCAAGGCCAGATTGTGCAGTGGCACAATCTCAGCTCACTGCAGCCTCTGCCTCCCAGGTTCAAGCGATCCTCCCACCTCAGCCAGCCCCCCAAGGTGCTGGGACTACAAGTGCCCGCCCACCACCATGCCTGGCTGTTTTTTTTTTTTTTTTAGTAGAGACAGGGTTTCACCGTGTTGCCCAAGCTCATCTCAAACTCCTGAGCTCAAGTGATCCGCCTGCCTCAGCCTCCCAAAGTGCTGGGATTACAGGCATAAGCTACCACACCCGGCCTGAAAGCATTTTAGAAGGCTCCTGACTGCAAGAACGGGATAAAGTAAGGGGGTAGGGGAACGGAAGATGACAGTCTGGTATATCTGGGTGACATACGTAGGCAGTCTATTGTAGTGGCAATTGTCAGGGCTCTGGAGTCAGACTGTCTTCTTTGAAATCTTGCAAGCTGTTTGATCTTGGGTGATTTACTTAACCTCTCGGAGACTTCTATAAAGTGGAGAAGAAGAATTCCACCCTACAGATAATGAAGATTCAGGGAGACTGGGCTGGATGCAAATCAGCTTTTGTTGGCATCAGCTTGAGAGGAGAGATGGACTTGGGAGTGGAGAGGGTGGATTTGGGAGAGGGGACGCCACACAGTGGCAGGAACTCGTAGCAGGTGACTGAGAATGGAAGGCACAAAGAGCTCAGATGCCGAGCCAGCTCAGAATAGAAACAGTATTGATAGCAGAATGCAAAGCAGTATCACTTGAATGACGGATGTTTAATTGGATTTCTCCAGGGCTGACTCACCGCCTTTGATAGATACTATTGCCCTCATGGCGTCTATCATGAGACTTGAAATTTTTCCACCTGCACCTGCAGTCTTTAGGCCTTGTTTCAACAAAATGCAGGACTGTGTGTACCCTCCCTGCCTGCCAGCTTTCCTTCCTTCCTTGTGTATTTACTGCAATGTGTCAGGCACGGGGTGGTGTGCTAGAACCATGAAGGAAAAAGGCAAAGTCCCTTAAAGGAGGCGCAGTCTGTTGAGGCAGAAACACAAAGAAATGCCTAGATGGTTCTGGAATGCCTAGATGTCAGTGAGATAACGAGGGGCTATGGCTGCAGGAAGGAAGAGGCCCTGATGTAGCTGAGGGCATCAGGAAGATTCCAGAAGGAGAAGGGATTAGTGAAGCTGCAGAGGAATTAGTTTGAGACAAAGATGTTCTGAGCTGGGGGAGGAGTTGGGCAGAGGCTTGAGTGCAGGAATTCAAGAGAACTCATTGGGGCCAGACTTTACACAGCGATGCACATGGGCTATGTACCAGTCTGTTCAGACACTGCTGTAAAGATACTACTCGAGACTGGGTCATCTATAAAGGAAAGAGATTTAATTGACTCAACAGTTCTGCATGGCTGGGGAGGCCTCGGGAAACTTACAGTCATGGCAGAAGGCGAAGGGAAAGGAAGCACACTGGCAGCAGGAGAGAGAGAGAGCACAAGAGAAAAAGAGTGAAGAAGTGCCACATTTAAAACCAGCAGCTCTGTTGAACTCCTGCACTCAAGCGATCCTCCTGCCTCGGCCTCACAAAGTGCTGGGATAACAGGCAGGAGCTGCTGTGCCCACCCTGGAGCTTAATCTCTGTTCACATCTTTAATTATTCTGGGGCAGATTAGCCAAGGGCCTTAGGGGTAGGGTTAGGGACACCAAGGACCAGTCTTCTACCCACTTCACAGCTCGCTGGGCCCTCCAAAGGAAGGACGATGTGTCTTGTTCTAGGCACTGGTAAGAGTCTGGGGGAAAAAAAATAGAAAATAATAAATGGGCGTGGCGGCTCACACCTGTAGTCCCAGCACTTTGGGAGGCCGAGGTGGGCAGATCACTTGAGGTCAGGAGTTCAAGACCAGCCTGGTCAACATGGTGAAACCCCATTGCTACTGAAAATACAAAAATTAGCCGGGCATGGTGGTGTGCACCTGTAATCCCAGCTACTCAGGAGGCTGAGGCACGAGGATTGCTTGAACCTGGGAGGCAGAGGTTGCAGTGAGCTGAGAGATTGCACCACTGCACTCCAGCCTGGGCGACAGAGTGAGATTCCATCTTAAAAAAGAAGACGATGACGAAGAAGAAAGAGGAGGAGAAGGAGGAGGAGGAGGGGGAGGAGAGGAAGAGGAAGAAAAGGAAGAGAAAGAGGAGGAGGGGGAGGAAGAGGAGGAGAAGGAGGAAAAGGAGAAGGAGAAGGAGAAGAAGGAGGAGGAGGAAGAGGAGGAGGAGGAGGAAGAGGAGGAGGAGGAGGAGGAGAAATAATGAACTCACAACACTTACTGTCTCCTTCAAAGGAGCGAAGGATGTGCAGAGGGCTAAGTGCAGTCACAGAAACTGCCAGGTAGCGTTAGTGAGCATGTGTGGGAAGTCTGCTGACCAACCTTACATGTGCTGGGCACAGCCCAGTTCCCCGCCAGAGCCCAGAGAAGAAAACAAGCTCTGGTTTCTCAGTCGAAGCAGTGGGGTGGGAAGAGCCCTGCTGTCTTGCCACATGGCCTTGGTAGCTGGCCTATGTCTCAGTGTCTCTCAAAAGTGAAAATAGATCAGGAGGGCTGACACACAGTAGGCACTCAAGAACTGTTTTCTGGAAGAGTCAGTGAATCGGTGAACAGCATTCACCTCTCTGGGCATTGATTTCTTCATTCATGTAAGGTGAGAGCTGGAAATTTCTTTAGGGCCAGGCACAGTGGCTCACACTTGTTATCTCAGGACTCTGGGAGGCCAAGGCAGGAGAATGGCTTGAGCCCAGGAGTTTGAGACCAGCCTGAGCAACACAGTGAGACCCCCATCTCTACCAGACATTTTTTTTTTTTTTGAGATGGAGTCTCACTCTGTGGCCCAGGCTGGAGTGCAGTGGCGCGATCTCAGCTCACTGAAACCTCCATCTCCCAGGTTCAAGCAATTCTCCTGCCTCAGCCTCCCGAGTAACTGGGATCACAGGCATGCACCACCATGCCCGGCTAATTTTTGTATTTTTAGTAGAGATGGAGTTTCACCATGTTGGCCAGGCTGGTCTCGAACTTGTGACCTCAATTGGTCCACTTGCCTCGGCCTCCCAAAATGCTGTGATTATAGGCATGAGCCACCGTGCCTGGCCCAAAACATTTTTTAAAAATTATCCAGGCGTGGTGGCATGCGCCTGTAGTCCCAACTGCTTGGGAGGCTGAGGCAAGAGGATTGCTTGAGCCCAGGAGACCAAGGCTTCAGGGAGCTATGATTACATTCCTGTACTCCATCCAGCTTAGGCAAGACAGAGAGAGACCTTGTCTCAAAAAAAGAAAAAGAAAAGAAGAGAAACTTCTTCAGTCTCTAAATACTTACCAAGGTTCTTTCTGAAGACCAGAGGTCAGCAAACTATTTCTGTAAAGGGCCAAGTACTAAATAGCTTAGGCTCTACACAGTGTACAGTCTCTGTCATGATTACTCACCTCTGCCACTGTCGTGAAAAGCAGCCACAGACAATGCCGAAATGAATGGACGTGACTTTGTTCCAATAGCACGTTATTTACAGACGCTGATCTTTAAATTTCACATAATTTTCGTATATCAGAAAATGTTACTCTTTTGATTTTCCCCAACTATTTAAAAATGAAAATTAAACTATTCTTAGTTCATGAGTTGTACCAAAACAGGCAGTGGGCCGGATTTTGACCGTGGGCTGTAGTTTGCCAACCCCAGCTAAAGATTGATGAGGAATCTTCCAGGAACTCCTTGGATCATCTTAGACAGAAGTTCAAAGGGAGAGTGTGCTCTGTCCTTGGTGTGGAAATACTGATCACCATGTCTTCCAAACTGGGTTTCATAGACACATCTCCATGCCATGCTCTCACTCTAGAACCTAAGATGGCTCCCATGTTAAGGTTCTTTACAACCCAGACATATATGTCCCTGATATGTCCTAATTGGGCAAACTCCTCACTGTCACCTACCCTGGCATACCACACCCATTCCTAATATTTGTCTCAGCTCCCTCCTCTCTCTGAGTGCCTGGAATCTCTTCTTGACCCCTGCAAGTCGTGCGCCCCCTGTAAGGTGCACCTCGATTTGAGCAGCCTTCTCCCAGACTATCCTGATCTCTGTCTTCATTGAACTCTAGTCACTGTCTGGAGCGGTCACAGTCCCAGCCGAGAGCATGGGTTCTGAGATCAGACTGCACGGGTCCAAGTTCCTATCACTTACTCTGTGACGTTGAACAAGTTCTTTATCCTGTCTAAGAGAGAATAATAATAGTCCTTACCTCGTAAGAGTTGCTGCAAGAGTTCACTGAGATGATTTGTGTAAAATGCTTAATCCAGAGAATGACACCAATCATATGAAAGCATTCAATAAGTGCTAGCAATTATACTTCTGTATTGTTTGATGTTTTTATAGTGAGACCATATTTACGTAATAGTTGTTTAATTTTTTAAATAGACCAATCTGGGTGTGGTGGTATATGCCTGTGTTCCCAGCTACTTGGGAGACCGAAGCAGGAGAATTCCTTAAGCCCAGGAGTTCAAGCCAGCCTGGGCAATATAGTAAGACCCTGCCTCTAAAACAGAAAAAACAATAAAAGGACCAAGTATTCTTTTAGGTCTAAAACAAAAGTAACTAAGCAATACTGGTGTTTGTTTTTTGTTTGTTTTGAGACAGGGTCTCACTCTGTCAAGGCAGACAGCTGGTCACCCACGTCAAGAAAATTGACTATTTTTAGAAGTCAATCCTTGGCTCCCAGGTTGGAGTACAGCGGCGTGATCATGGCTCACCCAGGAGCTCAACCTCCTGGGCTCAAGTGATCCTCCCACCTCAGCCTCCCTGGTAGCTGGAACCACAGGCACATGCCACTAGGCATAGCTAACTTTTTGATTGTGTAGAGACAGGGTCTTGCTATGTTCCCTAGGCTGATCTCGAACTCCTGGGCTCTATCGATCCTCCCATCTCATCCTCAAAGTGCTGGGATTACAGGCATGAGCCACTGTGCCTGTCCGTAATTTTTTTATATGATACATACACAAAAGAGCAGTATTAGTAGTTGTTATTGTAAGAAAAATAAAAACAAAGGCAGTCTAGAAAGCCCTTGGAAGAGAGAAGAATAAACGGCGCTGGAGGAAGTTGACATTTGTTTGGGAACAGAGTGGGAACAAGGGTCTTGAAGAAGGTGACATTTGTTTGGGAACGAATATCTGATTGCAATCAAAGGAGAGGCCAGTGTGACAGGTGGATGTTCATCCACAGACCATTAAAACAGCCACGGAGAGAAAACAGGCATATTAACCTTCCAGGGTGAAACATGAGGGCATTCCCTTCCTATGTATGTCACCCAAGCCCACTGGGAGGCACCTCTCTGGTCCCTTGGTCCCCAGCAAGATGCTGAGAAATGGCTGAGGCAGGGGCTCCCTGGAGACTTCTCAACACTTACCCCTTCCCCAGGGATAGCGTTTAAGCTCATGAATCCCATGAAAGCTGAACCAATGCACATGTTTATCATCTTGGAACCATTTGACTTGAGGAGATTGAAATAGCACATGCTGGCTGGGTGTGGTGGTTTATGCCTGTAATCCCAGCACTTTGGGCAGCTGAGGTAGGTGGATCACCTGAGGTCAGGAGTTCGAGACCAGCCTGGCCAACATAGTGAAATCCCATCTCTACTAAAATACAAACATTTGCTGGGCTTGGTGGCACATGCCTGTTATGCCAGTTAGTTGGGAGGCTGAGGCAGGAGAATCGCTTGAACCTGGGAGGTGGAGGTTGCAGTGAGCCGAGATCCCACCATTGCACTCCAGCCTGGGTGAAAAGAGTGAAACTCCATCTCAAAAAATAAAAGACAAGACAAGACAGGGGAGGGAAGGGGAGGGGAGGAAAGGGGAGGAGGGAAATAGCATGTGATGGTGAGATACACGTTTTGCACAGAAATGTTGGCTAGTACCCTAATGGTACTCCAGGAGAGTCTCTGGGAGCTGACTTCTTACCTAGGGTGGAGGGGTGGATGAAAGTGGCTGTTCCTACACACCCACGCTGCCTGTGCGAAACCGTGGGCTACCAGCACCACACACACAAGCCTGTTTAATTCTCATACAACCCCAAGACAAAGGTGTAATCCCTTTTCAACAGTGACAGCACTGAGGCTGAGAGCAGTAAAGGAGGTCATAGCCAGTCATTGGGGGTACTGAGATCTACAGTGAGATCTGGCTGGGTCTAAAGCGGGTTGCATCCTCTTTGTGCTCGCAGAATGGGGCTCGAGGGCTCATCTAAACCCCTCTTTATTTATTTATTTATTTATTTATTTATTTATTTATTGAGACAGAGTCTCTCTCTGTTGCCAGACTGGAGTGCAGTGGTGCAATCTTGGCTCACTGCAACCTCTGCCTCCCAGGTTCAAGCGATTCTCCTGCCTCAGCTTCCCGAGTAGCTGGGACTACAAGCACATGCCACCAAGCTCAGCTAATTTTTGTATTTTTAGTAGAAGACGGGGTTTCACCATATTGGCCAGGATGGTCTCGATTTCTTACCTCGTGATCCGCTCTCCTCAGCCTCCCAAAGTGCTGGGATTACAGGCGTGAACCACCGTGCCCGGCCCAGACATTACTTCTTTTTCTCACCTGTCTTAAGACGCCCACAGCCTCCGTAACTTATTTTTAAAAGGAGACAATAAAGACTATTTTTAAAAGTCAATCCTTGCCTCTGGAAGCCTGCGTCTGCTTTTGTCGTCGTCTCTGCTGGGTTTCCATTAGGCTGCCACTCAAGCTGAAGCCTCCGTTTCGTGTCGTTTTCACAAAAGTTTGGTAAAGCAGCAGCTCTGTTATCCCAGCAGGGCCTGATCACCTCTCCCCACCCAACACTGATGAAAAATGACCCACTTTCCCCTATCGTCCCAGCGTGAAAGGCCAAGATGCTGAATGACACGGGTTGGCTTTCTTTTCCTTCTGAACGTTCATCAGGTTACTGAAGATAACATCTCTCTTCAGAACGCGCGGCAGCAGCAGAGTTTGATTTCCAGGTTCGGCCCTAATGGCACAGAGACCTGGACTAATGTGGCTTATTCACAGTTCCAGCTATGCTTTTAAAGCACTTTGCATGAACTATTCACATGTCTTTTGAACAATATGATTTAATGGCATTGGAAAATCATCACGATGTCATGCTTGCAATGAGCGGGACAGCTGTAGGTATGTCTTGATCCAATACGCATTAAAAATGCACCTATCCACATACATGTATCTGTGAAAATGTCTTCAGCTCCAAGTAACAGAGCATTCGTTGACTAGTGTCTTAAATCTTGGATGACCAGCTGTCTCTGTTTGCCCGGAACCGAGAGGTTTCCGAGGATCTGGAAATTGCAGTGCAGAAACTGAGACAGCCCCAGGCAAACCAAGTCAGTTGTTCACACTACTTAAGTCATAAGGACATTTAATATTTACTTGAGGCTGGGTGTGGTGGCTCACATCTGTAATCCCAACACTTTGGGAGGCTGAGGTGGGTGGATCACAAGGTCAGGAATTCAAGACCAGCCTGGCCAAGATGGTGAAACCCCGTCTCTCCTAAAAATACAAAAATTAGTTGGGCATGGTGGCGGATGCCTGTAATCCCAGCTACTCGGGAGGCTGAGGCAGAGAATTGCTTGAACCCGTGAGACAGAGGTTGCAGTCAGCCGAGATCATGCCACTGCACTCCAGCCTGGGCGACAGAGCTAGACTCTGTCTCAAAAAAAAAAATTGACTTGATAAGCAATCCAGATGCAGGTGGCCCAAGGGTCAATAGGGTGGCCCCAGGATGCTATCAAGGGTTTCCTCTCCTCCCTTCTGCCATAGATAGCGAACCTGTCCCATTCTGCCCATGCGTAGTAAGCCAATCGCTGTTATGATGGATCTGGCAAAAGAAAAGAATTTATTCACACCAATGCAGCCAAGCAAGGAGGCAGGAGAAAAGGTCTCATACTTGACTCCTTGAAGATGGAATTTAGGGGTCTTTATGGAATAAAGGAGCAGGGTGTTCTAAAGTGTGGGGAAAGGTGACTGCAGGCAGGGGAAGTGAGGTCATTGGCAATCTGCACATACATAGCCAAGCTCCTGGCTCTTCATAGGATGCGTGTTTAGAAAATGGCAGCATTACCATAATCTCAGGGAGTTTTTGGGCACTCTGACGTCAAAAGGTCACTTCTCCAGCATTTGCAGAGGTTCATTTGAAGGGTCATTGATCTCAACGGGTTCGAACTGGACAAGAGCTGCCCCCATAGTCCTGAAAAACAAATTTAAGCAACCATTACCATAGTTACATATGTGTCACAGTGACATACATGTGACATATGACATACATGTACCATAATGACATACAGTGACATATATAAGGAAGCCAGTGGGGGGCTTAGGTATGTATCGTTTGGCTGCTTGACTTTTAGCTATGTACGTTTTAAGATCAGCTAGAAGTAAGTGGTTAAAAGCAAGCAAGGCAAGCTAAGTTTGGTGGGCTTAATCAGGTTAGCATTCAGTTTCACCATCCTCATGTGAGTGGCTGTAGGAGCTTAGGACCAGGATGGGGGAGAACCCAAGGCCCTAATTATCCTTCCCAGGAGCCTGCCCAAGCAGACTTTCTCTTAAGGGCTTTCTCTGAGCCCACCAAACTTAACTTGCCTTGCTTGCTTTTAACCACTTACTTCTAGCTGGTCTTAAAACTTATATAGCTAAAAGTCAAGCAGCCAAACGATGTGTAACTAAACCCCCCAGTAGCTTCCTTATATATGTCACTATATGTCATTATGGTACATATATGTCACTATGACAGATATGTGACTATGGTAATGGTTGCTTAAAGTTGTGCTCTTATATTGCATTGGCCCAGAGTAGATGTCATAGCTACCTCTAGTTGCAAGAGAACCTGGAAAAGTGCGTGTCTGGCCAAAGCAAATGGGATTCTGTGGCTGGCTTCCATCAAGGCTGGGCAGGTTGCCTCCTGGACAAATCAGAGCTCTGGGAGAAAGGGGGAGGGGAAGGTCTGCAACGGATCATGCCAGCTGCAACTCATGTAGCCACATGGAGAGGAGACACCACGGTGAAACTGTCAAGAGCAGGAGCTAGGGCTGAATCTAGAAGGCCACTTACCAGTACAGAACACTGGGTGTGGTGCTTAACCTCCATGTACTCATCTGCAAAATGGAGCTCAACACAATGTTTCTCTTCCTTCTCTTCCTGGACTGCTGTGAGGGTCTAGAGTTTATGCACAGAAAGTGCTGAGCATTTGCATAGTAAAGGCTCCGTAAATGCTGACTTCTTGTTTGCCTTAATGGCAGAACCCATTCTTCCACATTCCAGAAAAGATTTGATTTTAGTTACGTGAATGGACACCTAACTCTGATGGACAGCTTGGGGCGGGGGGACAAGCTTCTTTCTTCTTTCATGTTCAAAGGACCATGAAGCTTTTGGTTTTGCCAACTGGGGTTTATAAGTTGAAGAACAGAGCTGAATGATTTAGGACAGGGGTGTCCAATCTTTTGTCTTCCCTGGGCCACATTGGAAGAATTATCTTGGGCCACACATAAAATACACTTACAGTAACAATAGCTGATGAACTTTAAAAAAAAAATCACACAAAACAATCTCATGTTTTAAGAAAGTTTACAAATTTGTGTTGGGTCGCCTTCAGAAGCCATCCCGGGTCAGATTTGGACAAGCTTGATTTAGGATCTGATGGTCCTCCTTTGGTGGGAGGTGTGTGGAGGAGGGAGAGAGAGAGAGAGAAGAGATGAGGCATGAGGAAAACAGAGCTATTGCATAGGGACACTGAGGGACAGCGTGACTCCCGTGAGCAATTCTGTAGAATTCCACCTCGCTTGTCAATGTTTGTGGGCTTGGATCTCTTGGGAGGATCCAATCACATGCTAAGGGCAGCCTAGAGATGGACAGAGGACCAGGGAAGAGGCCCCTGGGCAAGCCCGCCACCCTTAGGTTACATGGAGGAAAAAGACAGCTGTGAAATAACATCAGAACCCCCGGAGTAGAGGTGGCCTCTGCTACATGTAGGTCAAGGTTTTGCATACGTTTAGCTTCCTTCTTTGTACTTGTTTGTATTTTCCAAAATTTCTACAATGATTAGGGATCCACTCTACAATCAGATAAAAATGCCATTTACAAACTTTTATTGGCCAGGCGTAGTGGCTCATGCCCGTAATTCCAGCACTTTGGGAGGGTGAGGTGGGTGGATCACTTGAGCCCAGGAGTTTGAGACCAACCTGGGCAACATGGCAAAACCCCATCTCTACCAAAAATACAAAAAATTATCCGGGCGTAGTGGCGCCTCCCTGTAGTCCGAGCTACTCTGGAGGCTGAGGAGGGAGGATGGCTTGAGCCTAGGAGGCAGAGATTGCAGTGAGCTGAGATTGTGCCACTGTACTACAGCATGGGAGTACAGCTAGACTCCATCTCAAAATAAAATAAAATAAAATAAAATAAAAACTTTTACAAAGAAGAGTATAAGCACTGAAAGTTATTTTTAAAAAGGTTTTACATGTTAGCTCCATTCCTCAGAAATAGTGCTTCTTCTACATCATTTTCTCTTTTCTTTTTTCTCTGCTTCTTTTTTTTTGTTTTTTGAGATGGAGTCTCGCTCTGTCGCCGGGCTGGAGTGCAGTGGCACAATCTCGGCTCACTGCAACCTCTGACTCCCAGGTTCAAGTATTCTCCTGCCTCAGCCTCCTGAGTAGCTGGGATTACAGGCGCCCACTACCAACCACGCCCAGCTAATTTTTGTATTTTTAGTAGAGACGGGATTTCACCAAGTTCACCAGGATGGTCTTGATCTCTTGACCTTGTGACCTGGATGCCTCGGCCTCCCAAAGTGCTGGGATTATAGCCGTGTGAGCCACCACGCCTGGTCTTTTTTTTTTTTTTTTTTTTTTTTTTTTTAGATGAAGTCTCACTCTGTTGCCCAGGCTGGAGTGCAGTGGCATGATCTTGGCTCACTGCAACCTCTGCCTCCCGGGTTCAAGCAATTGTGCTGCCTCAGCCTCCTGAGAACTGGGGATTACAGGCATGCGCCACCACGCCTGGCTAATTTTTATATTTTTAGTAGAGAAAGGGTTCCACCATGTTGGTCAGGCTGGTCTTGAACTCCTGACTTCAAGTGATCCTTCCATCTCGGCCTCCCAAAGTGCTAGAATTACAGGTGTGAGCCACTGCACCCAGCCATTCTCTGCTTCTTTCTCACAGCTAATGATAATAATAGTAAAGGCCAAGGGTGGTGCCTCATACCTATAATCCCAGTGCTTTGGGAGGCTGAGGTGGGAGGATCGCTTGAGGCTAGAAGTTCAAGACCATCTTGGCCAACATAGCAAGAGTCTGTCTTTACAAAAAATTTAAAAATTAGCTGAGTGTAGGGGCATATGCCTGAAGTCCTAGCTACTTGGAAGGCTGAGGCAGGCAAATCCTTTGAGCCCTGGAGTTTGAAGCTGCAGTGAGCTATGATTGCACTGCTGAACTCCAGCCTGGGTGATAGAGCTAGACCCTATCTCTAAACAACATAATAATAGTAGATAGCATTTATCTGGGCATTTGACTGTGTAGGTCCCAGGCACTGTGCTCAACGCTTGACGTGCGTAATAAACCCAGCAAATAGTACTGCCATAATTCCTATTTAAAACATGATGGCCAGGTGTGATGGCTTACGCCTGTCATCCCAGCACTTTGGAAGGCTGAGGCGGGTGGATCACCTGCGGTCAGGAGTTCGAGACCAGCCTGACCAACATGGTGAAATCCCGTCCAAAAAAATAAACAAATAAATTAGCTGGGCCTGGTGGTGCATGCCTGTAATCTCAGCTACTTGGAAGGCTTAGGCAGGATAATCACTTGAACCTGGGAGGCAGAGGTTGCAATGAGCCAAGATTGTGCCATTGCACTCCAGCCTAGGCAACAAGAGCAAAACTCTGTTTCAAAAAATAAATAAATAAATAAGGCTGAGATGGGCGGATCATGAGGTCAGGAGATCGAGACCATCCTGGCTAACACGGTGAAACCCCATCTCTACTAAAAAATACAAAAAACTAGCCGAGTGAGGTGGCGGGCGCCTGTAGTCCCAGCTACTCCAGAGGCTGAGGCAAGAGAATGGCATAAACCCGGGAGACGGAGCTGGCAGTGAGCTGAGATCCGGCCACTGCCCCCCAGCCCGGGGGAAAGAGCGAGACCCCGTCTCAAAAAAAAAAAAAAAAAAGATAAAGAAATAAATAATTAAAAATGAGTTAGGTAAGTGAGGCAGAGAAGGAAGTCACTGCACCATGGCCCCTTTGAGCCAGAGTTGTTCGGTGCCAAAACTCTGCCTCCTAATCACTACCTGTCTCTCCTTTTGTCCTTTCTCCATCTTCTCCTCTCTTACCTCTCAAAAATTATCAATAATTTCATAATTCTGTGGTTAGAATCCAGGATTCCTCAACTTCCGTGTGATTGACATGGTGGCTGGCTCGCTGTCTGTTGTGGGAGCTGTTCTGTGCACAGTAGGATGTTTAGCAGTGTCCCTGGTCTCTACCCACTAGATGCCAATAGCAATCACACCCCTCCCCAGCACACACTCAATTATAATAACCAAATATGTCTCCAGGCATTGCCAAATGTTCCTGGGGACCAAGATTGCCCTGATGTAGCCTGATCTCTGCAAAAGCATCCGGAGTCCCTCCAGTTGAACGATCGCTGATAGAAACCCACGGGAACAGTCTGTGCCCTCCCGGCAAGTCCACACTCATTCGAGGCAGCTGTCACCTGCTAGCACATTCCAGGGCAGGGCTTGAAAAATGCTTGGCGTGCCTCTGGCAACAAGAGATGCAGGCTGAAGCAAGGCATTCCTGCCTCTTGTCCTGAAACTAGGATGCTGAGATTAGAATGGACAGCATGAGTTGTTCTTGAGTGGCAAAAGGCAAGGGGTCCTGCAGTGGTTTGTATGTTTGTCCCCTCCAAATCTCATGTTGAAATTAGTCTGTTCTCGCATTTCTATAAAGAACTACCCGAGGCCAGGCGCGGTGGCTCACGCCTGTAATCCCAGCACTTTGGGAGGCTGAAGTGGGTGGATTGCTTGACTCAAGGAGTTGGCAACCAGCTTGGACAACATGGTGTAACTTTATCTCTATTTTAAGGAAAAAATTTTTCAAACTACCTGAGATCGGGTAATTTATACAGAAAAGAAGTTTAATTGACTTGCAGTTCCACTGGCTGTACAGGAAGCGTGGCTGGGGAAGTCTCAGGAAACTTACAATCACGGTGGAAGGCGAAGGGGAAGCAGGGAAGTCTTACACGGCTGGAGGAGAAAGAGAGCAAAGCGGGAGGTGCTACACACACTTAAACAACCAGATCTCGTGAGAACTCACTATCACGAGAACAGCAAGGGAGATATCCGTCCCCATGATCCAATCACCTCCCCCCAGGCCCCTCCTCCAACACTGGGGATTACGATTTGGGCAGGGACACAGATCCAAACTCTATCATAGGGCCCAGTAGGAGGTGTTTGGGTCATGGGGGTGGATCTCACATGAACAGATTAAGCTCTCCCTGGGAGGTGGGAGTGAGTGAGTTCTTGCTCTTTTAGTTCCTGGACAGCTGGTTGTTAAAAAAAGCCTGGCACCTCCCGCTCTCTCTTGCTTCCCCTCTTGCCCTGTGACCTCTGCACACATGAGCTCCCTTTCGCCTTCTATGAGTGTAGCCAGCCTGAGGCCCACGCCAGATGTCCCACCTTCCAGCCAGCAGATTCGTGAGCCAAATAAACCTCTTGTCTTTATAAAGTACTCAGCCACAGGCATTCCTTGATAGCAATACTCAACAGACTAAGACAGGGCCCCATGCCGGTCTACAGATGGCACTGCCGAAAGGAGTCAGCAGCCCCAGCCCTTGTTGGAGACGCTGAGGAATGAGGCAGAAAGATCAGTGGACTTAGACTCTGAAAGGTCGATTTCTGTCCTGCCCCTATGAGCTGTGTGTACTCAGTTGAGCCTCTTTACCTGTTTCCGCATGAGTAAAATGAAAATATGATTTCTGTCCTCTGGCTTTTCCTAGGATAGTTGTCAGGAGCAAAGTAAGCTATTGGCTCCAAGCTGACTCACTACATCCCTTACCTGCTTCAGTCTTCTTCATAACATCTGAAATATTGTATTTGTGTTTAGCTTCTGTCTCTGCTAGCAAAATGTCATCTTCGTGAGGGCTTGGTCTTCTTTGCTGCTGCAAGCCTCAGAGATGACAACAGTGCCCAACATAGTAGATGTTCAATAAAGACGTGCAGGCTAGGTGCAGTGGCTCACGCCTGCAATGCCAGCACTTTGGAAGGGCAAGAGGGGAGGATCACTTGAGGTCAAGAGTTTAAGACCAACCTGGTGAACAGCAAGACTCCATTTCTATGAAGTTTAAAACTTAAAAAAAAAAATGAGCTGGGCATGGTGGCTGCACAGCTGTAGTGCCAGCTACTTCGGAGGCTGAGGTGGGAAGATCACTTGAGACCAGGAGTATGTGAACCTATATATCGCGTGCTTTGAAGATAGATCTCAACAGCTATGGAAATATCAAACCCTTTGTACACAGTGGTTCCACTTCTGAGAATCTAAACCCCAAATAATCCAGCATGGAGAAAAGGCCTTAGAGGAAATGATGTTCATCCTACAGTGGCCAAAATTGCTCAAACCTGAAAAGCCAGCCTTAGTAATCAAGAGGAGGGCGTAATTAGCACAATCCCGATGAATCTCATTTGTGAAATTGCAGACAGCCATTACAAATATTGTAATTGCAAGACGAGTTCATTTTTGTAGCACACACAAAAAACCATAATGCGTAAGGCAAAACTATAACGTGTAATGTGAAACTGGGTTGCAAAAGCAACCCAATTACTGAGACGACAGGAGCCAGCACCCACTGTTCCCCCGCCGCCACACTGTTGGGAATGTCATGCCCAGTCTCTCTGGAGGGCAATTTGGAAATTCCTACTACAAAGTAAGTGTTCATGTCACTAGACCCAGCAATTTCATTTCTAGGAATCTGTCCTAGAAATGTATTAGGAAACAACCCAGATGTCTATGAATAGGGGAATAGTTAAATAAATTATAGTTAAATAGATCACTGTATTATCAGTTGAGTGCAGTGGCTCATGACTGTAATCCCAGCTACTCTGGAGGCTGAAGCCAGAAAAATCACTTGAACCTGGGAGGCGGAGTTGTGGTAAGCCAAGATCGCACCACTGCACTCCAGCCTGGGCGATACAGTGAGACTCTGTCTAAAAAAAATAAAATAAAGATAAATTTAAAAAATGAAAATAAAAGACATCACTGTGTATCAATATAATGGTATACTATGCAGCTACTAAAAATATGGAGATTTGCATATACCGATAAGGAAGGATGCTCAAGACTATTAAAGATTATTAAATTGAACAAAGCAAATTACAAAAAAATTTTTGTACAATAACAATGGTGTCGTATATGATATTATAAGCATGTGCATTTTTTTAAAATCTGGAAGAGGCTGGGTGCAATAGGTCATACCTATATCCCAGCACTTTGAGAGGCTGAGGTGGTAGGATTGCTTGAAGCCAGGAATCCAAGGCCAGCCTGGGCAACATATCTAGGTCCCTGTCTCTACAAAAAATACTGTTTAAAAATTAGCCTGTAGTCCCAGCTACTTGGCATGGGGCCGGGGTTGGGAGGGGTTGTGCAGAGGTGGAAGGACCCCTTGAGCCCAGGAGTTCAAGTTTGCAGTAAGCTGTGATCACGCCACTACACTCCATCCTGGGCAACATAGTGACGCTCTATCTCCAAAAATAAAAAAAAAAAAATTTAAACATTTGCAGAATAAAAATAATGTTTTGTTTGTTTGTTTGTTTGTTTGTTTGTTTTTTGAGACAGAGTCTTGCTCTGTCGCCCAGGCTGGAGTGCAGTGGCCGGATCTCGGCTCACTGCAAGCTCTGCCTCCCGGGTTCACGCCATTCTCCCACCTCAGCCTCCCAAGTAGCTGGGACTACAGGCGCCCGCCACCTCGCCCGGCTAGTTTTTTTTGTATTTTTAGTAGAGATGGGGTTTCACCGTGTTAGCCAAGATGGTCTCGATCTCCTGACCTTGTGATCTGCCCATCTCAGCCTCCCAAAGTGCTGGGATTACAGGCGTGAGAAAAACAATGTTTTTAAAAATTCAGAGGAATACATACTAAACTGTTGACAATGATTCTCTCTGAAGGACAGAGGAAGACTCTCCTCTATGTTGTCAATTTCTGTAATGTTTAAAAAACGTAAACATTAGCTGAAAAACAAAACTGAGTATGCCACGTGAACCCACTCATACAAGCAAACCAAAGCCAGGCACATGAAGACTGGAAGGAGCTCTATCGAGGTGTTATTAACAGTGGCTGATGGCCAGGCATGGTGGCTCATGCCTGTAATCTCAGCACTTTGGGAGGCGGAGGTGGGCAGATCACTTGAGGCTAGGAGTTCAAGACCAGCCTGGCCAACATGGTGAAACCCCGTCTCTACTAAAAATACTACTAAAACCTGTAATCCCAGCACTTTGGGAGGCCGAGACGGGCGGATCACGAGGTCAGGAGATCGAGACCAACCTGGCTAACACGGTCTCTACTAAAACCCCGTTTACTGAAACCCTGTCTCTACTAAAAAAAATACAAAAAAACTAGCCGGGCGAGGTGGCAGGTGCCTGTAGTCCCAGCTACTCGGGAGGCTGAGGCAGGAGAATGGCGTAAACCCTGGAGGCAGAGCTTGCAGTGAGCTAAGGTTCAAGACCAGCCTGGCCAACATGGTGAAACCCCGTCTCTACTAAAAATACTACTAAAACCTGTAATCCCAGCACTTTGGGAGGCCGAGACGGGCGGATCACGAGGTCAGGAGATCGAGACCAACCTGGCTAACACGGTCTCTACTAAAACCCCGTTTACTGAAACCCTGTCTCTACTAAAAAAAATACAAAAAAACTAGCCGGGCGAGGTGGCAGGTGCCTGTAGTCCCAGCTACTCGGGAGGCTGAGGCAGGAGAATGGCGTAAACCCTGGAGGCAGAGCTTGCAGTGAGCTAAGGTCCGGCCACTGCGCTCCAGCCCGGGCAACAGAGCGAGACTCCGTCTCAAAAAACAAACAAACAAAAAAAACTACTACTAAAAATACAAAAAAAATTAGCTGGGCATGGTGGCAGGCACCTATAATCCCAGCTACTTGGGAGGCTGAGGCAGGAGAATCGTTTGAACCTGGAAGGCAGAGGTTGCGGTGAGCCGAGATCATGCCACTGCATTCCAGCCTGGGCAACAGAGCGAGACTCTGTCTCAAACAAACAAACAAAAAACAGTGATTGATCATTTCCAGGTGGTGGGAAAATTGAGCAGTGTATGGCTTTTTCCTTTTGAGGGAAAACCTCTACAACGAGCATGTATGGTCTCTTCAAAAGATAACCCACCTTTATCCGCTTCTTTGTGTTAACCGGGTGATGCTCAGGGTGTGGTGCTCTGCTGATGTAACCTGCTGTTGATGGTGTCCTGTTTCCCCAGGATGGATGACATCCAGCTCTGCAAGGACATCATGGACTTGAAGCAGGAGCTGCAGAACTTGGTCGCCATCCCAGGTAACCATTTGCAACTTCACCTTGTGCTAAGCAGATGCTTGGGGGCCCCCAGCCTGGCCCATCTGTACCCCTGGGTCTGGAAGACAGAGTCTCATTCTTGCAATGCAGTGCTCCCTGACTGCATGTGTCAAACATGACTTCGAGTCAGGCCAACCTGGGTTCAAGTCCTAGTGAATTCTGGTCACCTTCTTGTCCTTGGGCAAGTCACTGTACTTCTCTGAGACTCAATTTCTCCTCCTCTGAAAATTGGGTAGTAATAGTAAGAGGACCTAATTCATTGAGTATCAATATCATAAAGAGGCCGGGCACAGTCGCTCACGCCTGTAATCCCAGCACTTTGGGAGGCTGAGGTGGATGGCTCACTTAATGTCAGGAGTTTCAGGCCAGCCTGGCCAACATGGCAAAACCCCATCTCTACTAAAAATACAAAAATTAGCTGGGTGTGGTGGCGGGCACCTGTCATCCCAGCTAGCCGGGAGGCTGAGGCTGGAGAATCACTTGAACTTGGGAGGTGGAGGTTGCAGTGAGCTGAGATTATGCCACTGCACTCCAGCCTAGGCAACACAGCGAGACACTGTCAAAAAACATATAATTAAATTAAATTAAATATCATAAAAATTAATGAGATGATGCAAACTAAGTGCTTAGCTTGATGTTTGGCCTCGAGAGTCCAGTAAATATTAGCAATTATGACCATTATGATCCTACTTGGGAACAGATGAAGTGGGTACAAACTCTAACTTTGAAGTCACCCCAGATTTGGTAGTTATTAATGCCTGACTTATTTGGCGTCTTCTCCAAAGAATTTTCCCTTGTCCATCAGGCTGGGTCAGTTGCCCTCTGTAGGGCTTACCCTCATCAGAAGACTAGTCCCAGGCTGGGCGCGGTGGCTCACACCTGTAATCCCAGCACTTTGGGAGGCGGGCAGATCACCTGAGGTCAGGAGTTTGAGACCAGCCTGACCAACATGGTGAAACTCCAACTCTACTAAAAATACGAAAATTAGCCAGGGGTGGTGGCAGGTGCCTGTAATCCCAGCTACTCTGGAGGCTGAGGTGGGAGAATGGCTTGAACCCAGGAGGTGGAGGTTGCAGTGAGGTGAGATCACACCACTGCACTTCAGCCTGGGTGACAGAGCAAGACTCCAACTCATAAAAAAAAGAAAGAAATAAAGAAATACCTAAGTAATTTATAAAGAAAATAAGTTTAGTTGGCTCACAGTTCTGCAGGCTGTACCAGAAGCACGATACTGGTGTCGGCTCAGCTGCTGGAAGGCCTCAGGAAACATAATCATGGTGGAAGACAAGGGAGCAGACATGTCACATGCCCAGAGCAGGAGCAAGAGAGTGGGGGGGAGGTGCCACACAGTTTTAAATGACCAAATCTCATGAGAACTCACTCACTATCACGAGGACAGTACCAAGGAGGATGGTGCTAAACCATCATGAGAAACCTCCATTATGATCCAATCACCTCTCATCAGGCCACGCCTCCAACACTGGGGATTACATTTCAATATGAGATTTGAGTGGAGACACATATCCAAACTATATCAGAAAGGGTGCTGCTGATTGGTTGGAGATGCAATCATAGGGGTGTGAAAATGGTTCTCAAGGGTGCTAAGTCCACTTCTGGGTGGCAGGTCCAGGTAGATCATCATTCACCAGAAATGCAAAACCTAAAAAGATATCTCAAAAGGCTGATCTTAGGTTCTGCAATTGTGATGTTATCTGCAGGAGTAATTGGGGAAGTTGCGAATCTTGTGACCTCTGGAATAATGGCTGTAGTCATTTATGTCTACGCCTTAGCAGAATTCAACCTCCTCCCATTCTTCTAACATGGGGGCCTTTTATTAGCTTTACAAAGGCAGTTTAGTTGGGGGGAAGGGTTATAATCATTTAAACTATAAGCTAAATGTCTCCCATAGCTAGCGTGGCCTAAGCCTGGGAATGATTAAGGGCAGTTTGAAGGTTAAAGGCAAGATGGGGGTTGGTTAGATCAGATCCCCTTCACTGTCCTCATTTTCTCACTGTTATCATTTTTGCAAAGGCATTTTCCAACAGGCCAGATAAGCACCCACCACTGCCCTTGACTTGAATGTTTTTGCCATCCTGTCAGTTCAATAAGTATGTCCCAAGAGGCCGTTCCGCAGGAAGCCCTGAACCTAGGTGCCAGACGTGCAGTGATGAACAGAGAACGGTTCTCCACTCTCAAGGAGCCCCCAAGTTAGTAGAAAGAGACCGGGCCCAGCACACAGTGGGTGCCCATAAGTGGCAGTTATTACTGAGCTACAAGTGCAGCATGAAGAGCCTTAGAGTTTACCCAACCTTCAACTATTGACATTTGGGGTTGCCAAAAGTCAATATCTTCCTTTGGGGTTGATCATTTTTTGTTGGGTGTACAGGGCTCTGTGTTGTGTCTTGTGGGATGTTAAGTTTCATCCCTGGCCTCTACCCACTACAGGCCATTAGCACAACCTACCTGCCCACTACCCCGCTTTGGTGATGTTACCAGAAAGCGATCCTGATCCAGACCCCAAAGTTCTTGGACCAAGAGCAAGAAAGAATTTAGGGTGAGTCCGAAAGTGAAAGCAAGTTTATTAAAAAAGCAAAGGAATAAAAGAATGGCTACTCCATAGGCAGAGTGGCAGCTTGGGCTGCTTGATTGATTATACTATAGTTATTTATTATATGCTAAACAAGGGGTGGATGATTCATGAGTTTTCTGGGAAAGGGGTGGGCAAGTCCCAGAACTGAGGGTTCCTCCCCTTTTTAGACCATATACGGTAACTTCCTGACGTTGCCATGGCATTTGTAAACTGTCATGGCGCTGGTGGGAGTGCCTCTTTGCATGCTAACACATTATCATTAGCATATAATGAGTAGTGAGGACGACCAGAGGTCACTTTCATGGCTATCTTGGTTTTGGTGGGATTTGGCAGGCTTCTCTACTGATGCTGTTTTATCGGGAAGGTCTTTGTGACCTGTATCTTGTGCCGACCTCCAATCTCATCCTGTGACTTAGAATACCTAACTTCCTGGGCATGCAGCCCAGTAGGTCTCAGCCTCATTTTACCCAGCCCCTATTCAAGATGGAGTAGCTCTAGTTCAAACCCTTCTGACAGTGACAACCAAAAACGTCTATAGATGTACAAATGTTGCTGAATGTACCCCGAAGTTAGGTCAGGGAGGCGTGTAACATTGCCCTGTGAAAGGAAAATAAAGTCCCAGGACCCCAAATTCACTATACCAAAAGGAAAGATTAAGCTTGGGAACTATGAGTCATACAAAAAACTGCCTTTTTTTTTTTTTGATATGGAGTCTCGCTCTATGTCACCCGGGCTGGAATACAGTGGTACGATCTCTGCTCACTGCAAGCTCTGCCTCCTGCGTTCATGCCATTCTCCTGCCTCAGCCTCCCGAGTAACTGGGAGCCTGTAGGCGCCCGCCACCACGTCTGGCTAATTTTTTGTATTTTTACTAGAGATGGGGTTTCACCATGTTAGCCAGGATGGTCTGGATCTCCTGACCTCGTGATCCACCTACCTCAGCCTCCCAAAGTGCTTGGATTACAGGCGTGAGTCACCACGCCTAGCCAAAACTACCTTTCTTTTTTTCCTAAACAGATAGCTGCAAGATAGAAGGCCAGCTATCTTCCCAGGGGCCTCCCTCACCCTGTCAATGTAAATTAACAGCCTATCCTCACAGGTAGGGTACAAAGACAAGACTAGAAATCATCGACCCTCGCCCACCCGGACTCCGCGTTTCCTTTATCCTATGTAAAATGCAGATTCACTGAGGGCCAGAGAATGCAATCCTCCCCTTCCTGCCCTCTCTTTCCCCTTTAAATATTGAAGTCCTTAAGATCCTCTGCAGGAAAAAGCACACGCCAGGGGTCCTACTGCTGCCTGTGTCTCTTCTTCCCAGGCGCCTCCTCGAATTTGGCAAAATAAACCTCCAGATTGATTGAGACCTTCTCAGACACTTTCACATAAGAACTACTATTTTAGTCATTAGGGTGCAGCAATCTGGGTTTTAATTCAGTCTTAGCAGGTAGGTGAACTTCGTGAAAGTTCATGACTTAATTTCTCTGAGCCTGGGATTCCTTGTTTGAACAATGAGGCCAATAATACTACCCCCGCATGGTTGTTGTGAATATCCCATAAACAACAAAGGCAAGGTGTAGGAGTGTTCGACACAGTCTTGTTGTAAGGGTAGTGTGCACCATGACAGTAGAACTGAATCCTCTAGCTTTCATGAGCATCACTAGGTGCCCAGAACTGTGCAGGCCCTAAGACTGAATGAGTGAATAGACTCTCCTAATTGAAAGAGAGTGACAGCTAGTGGGTATGGGGTTTCTTTTGGGGGTGATTAAAATGTTCTAAAATGGATTTGGTGATGGTTGCACAACTCTGCAAATACACTTGGAACAGATGAACTGCATGATATGTGAATCATATTGCAATAAAGTTGTTACCAAAAAAAAGTTAAATGTCAAACATAAAACAACAAAGGAATGAGAGAAAAGTACCAAAGTCTATTCACCACCCACTAGAAACCCCAATGCAATTCATCTGGCATTGTTGGCTTTGGACTCTGGCATTGTAATAGAACTCAACTAGTGATATGGTTTGGCTGTGTCCCCACCCAAATCTTATCTTGAATTGTAGCTCCCATAATCCCGATGTGTTGTGGGACGGACCTGGTGGGCGATGACTGAATCATGGGGGTGGTTTCCCCCATACTGGTCTCGTGATAGTGAATAAGTCTCACGAGATCTGATGGTTTTATAAGGCGTTTCCCCTTTCACTTGGTTCTCATTTTCTCTTTGCCTGCTGCCATCTAAGATGTGCCTTTTGCTCTTCTGCCATGATTGTAAGGCCTCCCCAGCCACGTGGAACTGTGAGTCCATTAAACCTCTTTTTCTTTATAAATTACTGAGTCTCGGGTATGTTTTTATCAGCAGCATGAATATGGACTAATACAACTAGGGTCTACTCACCTGGCACAGTAAGACCAGCTATCTCCCCAGAGGTTTTGCAGTGGTGAAAAGGAAGAAGTTTATTTGCAAGGCTCCAAGCAAGGAGGACTGGGCAGCTAATGCTCCAAGCCTGACCTCCTCAATGGCTTATAGGTAATGTAACTGTCCAACAGGTTCACCTTGCCCTCTGCCTAGACAAAGCCGATTTATCAAGACTGGGGAATTACAATAAAGAGTAATTCATGCAGAGCCGGCTGTGAGGGAGACTGGAGTTTTCTTATTACTCAAATCAGTCTCCCTGAGCATTCCAGGATCAGAGTTTTTAAAGATGATTGGGTGGATGGCGGTCGGGGGGCTGTGAGTATGGAGTGCTGATTGGTCGGGTGGGAGATGAAATCATAGGGAACCGAAGCTGTACTCTTGCATTGAGTCAATTCTTGGGTGGGGGCCACAAGATCGGATGAGCTAGTTCATCAATCTGGGTTGTGCCTGCTGACCCATCAAGGGCAGAGTCTGCAAAATATCTCAAGCACTGATCTCAGGTTTTACAATGGTGGTGTTATCTTCAGGAGTAATTTGGGGAGGGTCAGCATCTTGTAGCCTCCAGCTGCATGACTCCTAAACCATAATTTCTAATCTTGCGGTTAATTTGTTAAGTCCATTTTCACACTGCCATAAAGAACTGCCCGAGACTGGGTACAAAGGAAAGAGGTTTCATTGACTGACAGTTCGGCATGGCTGGGGAAGCCTCAGGAAACTTACAATCATGGTGGAAAGTGAAGGAGAAGCAAGGCACTTTCTTCACAAGGTGGCAGGAAGGAGAATGAACGCAGGAGGAACTACCCAACCCTTATAAAACCATCAGATCGGCCGGGCGTGGTGGCTCAAGCCTGTAATCGCAGCACTTTGGGAGGCCAAGACGGGCGGATCACGAGGTCAGGAGATCGAGACCATCCTGGCTAACATGGTGAAACCCCATCTGTACTAAAAAAATACAAAAAAGTAGTCGTGCGCAGTGGCGGGCGCCTGTTAGTCCCAGCTACTCGGGAGGCTGAGGCAGGAGAATGGCGTGAACCCGGGAGGCGGAGCTTGCAGTCAGTGGATATCGCGCCACTGCACTCTAGCACTCCAGCCTGGGTGACTGCGCGAGACTCCATCTCAAAAAAAAAAAAAAAAACCATCAGGTCTCATGGGAACTCACTCACTATCACCAGAACAGCATGGGGAAACTGCCCACGTGATTCAGTCACCTCCACCTGGTCTCTCCTTTGACACGTGGGGATTATGGGGATTATAATTCAAGATGAGTTTTCAGTGGGGACACAAAGCCTAACCATATCACCTACAAATGCAGTCTAGTTCCCAGGCAAGAAGGGAGTTTGTTTTGGAAAAGGGCTGTTACCGTCTTTGTTTTAAAATGATAAACTAAGTTCCTCCCAAAGTTACTTCAGCCTATGCCCAGGAATGAACAAGGACAGCTTGGAGGTTAGAAGCAAGATGGAGTTGATTAGGTCAGATCTCTTTCACTGTCTAATTTTGCAATGGCGACTTCAGTGGGGGTTTTTAAAGGCAGAGATAAATTTCGGTCAAGCAGAAGTTACAGGCAAAATTGTAAAGCAATACATTGAGATTACACATTGGTTTTGGCCTAAAGGGGCTATATACATTGAAGCTAGGGCTCACAGGTCATAGGTAGATTGAAAGATTTTCTAATTTGCAATTGGTTAAGGAAGAGAAGCTTTGTTTAAAATCAGGGGTCAAGGCCAGGCTCAGTGGCTCACGCGTGTAATCCAAGCACCTTGGGAGGCCGAGGTGGGCAGATTGCTTGAGGCCAAGAGTTCAAAACCAGCCTGGCCAACATGGCGAGACCCCAGTCTCTTCTAAAATTACAAAAATTAGCGGAGCGTGGTGGTGCCTGCCTGTACTTCCAGCACTCGGGAGGCTGAGGCAGAAGAATTACTTGAATTCGGGAGAGGGAGGTTGCAGTGAGTCAAGACTGTGCCACTGCACTCCAGCTTGGGTGACAGAGCAAGACTCTGCCTCAAATAAATAAATAAATAATAAAAATAATAAAAATCGGGGATCAGCAGAAAATATGGCAGCCTTGACCCATGGGTGTGACTCCCTCCAGGCCTCTCTGGAAGACATTTAGAACAAGGAAAGATGGTCAGAATGCAGTCCTTAGTCTTCCCTTATCTGACGTCTATATGCCAATGGATCCATTTGGTAGGGCCCTGGGTTTCTGAAAAACAATTCAGACACATATGTTAAGATGATTATCTTTAGATTCTATAGAGAACAAAACATCTCCAGATTCTAACTTCCTTGGCTATTGTTTTAGGCTACTATCACCTTCTTGCTGATAAGTTGCTTATTGACTTTTCAAGGCTAGCTAGGTGCCTAGCATTTCCTTTGAGGGGACTCAAGATTTTCCTTTATTTCCATGCTTGGGGTTGGGGGGCTCCCACAGGCCCCAAAAGGGAGTCCCTGTATTACTGGGGGGTGTCCGGGTTCTTGGTGTTTTTAACAAAGAATTGGACAAAATGCACCAAAAAAAAGTGAGGAAAGAATGAAATAACAAAAACAGAGATTTATTGAAAATGAAAGTACATTCCACAGGGTGGGAGTGTGCCTGAGCATAGGGGCTCCAGAGCCACATTACAGAATTTTCTGAGGTTTAAATACCCTCTAGAGGTTTTCCATTGGTTACTTGGCATACACCCAATGTAAGTGAAGTAGTGGCTCACAATTAGTCTGACTGGTTGCAGAAAGCTTTTGCAGTAGCTTTCTGCAACCAATCAGAGATACTTTCAATTTCTCATCTGCCACACAGAAAAGGAGGGGGGTTTGCAAAGGGAGTAGCCTCCAGTCCTTTCGTTACTTAGGTGTGGAAATTTGGGGGTTTTCTTTTGATTTAGTTCTAGGAAGTTGGCCCTAGGTTCCCTGCCTCCAGACTGTATTCTCCTGCCTCACCTGCTCTCTCAGCATTAGTAATTTTTTTTTTTTTTTTGAGACAGAGTCTTGCTCTGTCCCCAGGCTGGAGAGCAGTGGTGAGATCTTGGCTCACTGCAAATTCCACCTCCTGGGTTCAAGTGATTCTTGCCTCAACCTCCCGAGTAGCTGGGATTACAAGTGTGCACCACCACCATGCCTGGCTAATTTTTTTTTTTTTTTTTTTTTTTTTTTTTTTTTGAGACAGAGTCTTCCTCTGTCACCCAGGCTGGAGTGCCGTGACGCAATCTTGGCTCACTGCAAGTTCTGCCTCCCAGTTTCAAGCCATTCTCCTGCCTCAGCCTCCCGAGCAGCTGGGACCACAGGCGCCCGCCACCATGCCCACTATTTATTTATCTTTTTATTTAGTAGAGACAGGCTTTCACCGTGTTAGCCAGGATGGTCTCGATCTCCTGACCTCGTGATCTACCCGCCTCGGCCTCCCAAAGTGCTGGGATTACAGGCGTGAGCCACCGGGCCTGGCCTCATGCCTGGCTAATTTTTGTATTTTTAGTAGAGACAGTGTTTCGCCATGTTGACTAGGCTGGTCTTGAACTCCTGAGCTCAGGTGATCTGCCTGCCTCAGCCTCCCAAAGTGCTGGGATTACAGGCATGAGCCACCATGCCCAGCTGAGCACTGGTAATTTTTAAAGCTTGGCACATGACTGTGATGAGCAGCGAGGGTTAGGAACCACCAGGCCTGTTCCACTCTCTCATTTCACAGCTCTCCAAGGAATAGTCTGGTTGAAAGGTACAGAAACCCATCCAAGTTTATGTAAGCACAAAACAGGCAATTACTGGAAGGACAGTGGAGTTTCCTGAAGCCCTAGGGCACTGCATTCATTTCCTAGAGCTGCCTAACAAATTGGTGCAAACTGGATGGCTTAAACAACAGAAATGTGTTCTCTCTCGGTTCTGGGTGTATTCTGGATGCATTCTCTTTCTGTTCTGGAGGCCAGACATCCAAAACCGAGGTGTCAATAGGGCCATGTTCCCTCCTAAGGTTCTATTGGAGACTCCTTTGCCTCTTCCTAGCTTCTGGTAGTGTTAGTGAAGCAGCGTCGTTGACTGGGGTAAATACCCAAGTTTTGTCGTCTCTCTCCAAGAAGATTAAGGACCCGGACACACAGGAGGAGTGAGTTTAGGAATGGAGGTTTAATAGACAAAAGAAAGAGAAAGGAGAACAGCTTTCTCTGTCTCTCTGGTGAGGCCCCTGAATGGGAATTCCGGCCTGTGGCGGAGTGCACCAAATTTTATAGACAAGCTTGAGGAGGTGGTGTCTGATTTAGGTAGGGCCCACAGATTGGCTGGAGTAGGTGTGATATTTACATAGCACGTGGGGAAGGCTGGCCACCCCACCCTAATCTTATTATGCAAATGGACTTTCCACTTGGGCGGCTCCACATTGACTCCTTACTGTACACGTGGCTGGCAAAGAGAAGGGAGCATGGAGCCGCCATTTTGAATGTACCTACACCAGGTAGCCTTTTCTTATGGGCACAGCCGCCAGCATTCACCCGTGTAAGCTTCCAGCTCCCTTGACTATGTCTACAGCTCGATTTTACCGGCTGCTCCTTGCTAGAAAAGAAAATGATTTGGGGGCTACTTTTCATTAAAAGGAAAACCTTACCAAGGACTTCCTTACCCCTGTCTGCCTAAATAATTTCTCAACTCCTGTCTCCTTAGCAGTAGCAAATCCATACAAGTCTGAAGCAACTTGATTCTTGCCTCCTCGGAGGAAATAATTCCACCAGCAGGCATAAGGCAGAGTGAGAGACACAGGCAAGTTTTAGAGAAGGAGCAAAAGTTTATTAACACGTTTTAGAGCAGGAACGAAAGGCAGTACACTTGGAAGATGGCCAAGTGGGTGATGTGAGAGCTCCAAGTGCACCGCTTGACCTTTGATTTGGGTTTTTTTTTTTTTTGAGACGGAGTCTTGCTCTGCCGCCCAGGCTGGAGTGCTGTGGCCGGCTCTCAGCTCACTGCAAGCTCCGCCTCCCGGGTTCACGCCATTCTCCTGTCTCAGCCTCCCGAGTAGCTGGGACTACAGGCGCCCGCCTCGTCGCCCGGCTAGTTTTTTTGTATTTTTTTAGTAGAGACGGGGTTTCAGCGTATTAGCCAGGATGGTCTCGATCTCCTGACCTCGTGATCCTTCCGTCTCGGTCTCCCAAAGTGCTGGGATTACAGGCTTGAGCCACCGCGCCCGGCAATTTGGGGTTTTATATGTTGGCATGTTACAGGGTTTTATGTCTCTCCATTTTTCCTCAGGGCAGGTCGTGCGCATGCGCAGTGGCCGGCCCCATTTGGGAGAGGCCGCATGCAGGGTGTATTTACAGAAGTCATGCACCTGATCATTTGAGATGCTTTTCCCTTACCAGCTGAGTGTTCCTAGAGGAAGGTCATATGCCAGTTACACTCCGCCGTTTTGCCTCTTAGTGTGCGTGCTTGAGCCCAATCACGCAACTCCTGAGGTCTCATCGGGAAGCGGCTCATCACTTCAGGTGTTTTCTATCTGTTGGGAGCTGGCCTTTCCCTGGCACCAGCTGCAACCAATTATTATTTTAGAGAGACAGTTTTAACAACTACCTGACTTCACCTGATGGCTGCCTGGCATTCCTCTCCTTTCTTGCTCATGGCTGCCTGGCTGCCTACTCTAACAGTAGCACACACAATCCTTGGCATTGCTTGGCTTGTAGTTGCACCACTTCAATCTCTGCCTCCGTCTTCACATGACCGTGTGTGTGTCTGTATGTCCTCTCCTTTTTTTTTTCTCTAAAAGACAGTGTCTAGCTGTGTTGCCCAGGCTGGTCTAGAACTCCCAGGCTTAAGTGATCCTCCTGCCTCAGCCTCCCAAGTAGCTGGGATTACAGGTGCAGGCCACCGTGCTTGGGTCTCTTTCCTCTTCTTATAAGGAAACAAGTCACTGGGTTTAGGGTCCATGCTAATAAGTATGACCTCATTTTAGCTTAACTATTATAGTTCCATGTGCAAAGCAACTTCCAAATTACTTTGGAAATAGAGTATTTCCAAATAGAAGAGACATACATGGGGGAGAACTATTTCCAAATAGGGCACACACGAACTTTGGGGGTGCCGTAGTCCCTGTGGCTTACTCTAGACTGGGGGCTTGTAAACAACATTTATTACTCACAGTTCTGGAGGCTGGAAGTGCAAGATCAAGGTGCTGGCAGATGCAGTGCCTGGTCTGTTCCTTATAGATGGTACCTTCTCACTGTATCCTTGTGTGTGGAAGGAGCAAACAAGCTCCCTTGGGCCTGTTTTATAAGGGCACTAATTCCATTCATGAGGGTTCTACCCTCATAATCTACTCGCTTCCCAAAGGCTTCATTTCTTTTTTTTTTTTTCTTGAGACAGAGTCTCGCTCTGTCGCCCAGGCTGGAGTGCAGTGGCCGCATCTCAGCTCACTGCAAGCTGCGCCTCCCGGGTTTACGCCGTTCTCCTGCCTCAGCCTCCCAAGTAGCTGGCACTACAGGCGCCCGCCACCTCGCCTGGCTAGTTTTTTGTATTTTTTAGTAGAGACGGGGTTTCACCGTGTTAGGCAGGATGGTCTGGATCTCCTGACCTCATGATCCGCCCGTCTCGGCCTCCCAAAGTGCTGGGATTACAGGCTTGAGCCACTGTGCCCAGCCAAGGCCTCATTTCTTAATACTATGACCATAGAAGTTAGGATTTCAGCGGGTGGCACCTGTGGGCAAGTGGGACCTGATGAGAAAGTTATGTAGCACACACGCACGTGAGCAGCATTGGCCAATGACTTGGAGACTTGGGCTAGTCATAGGTCTGTGAGCTGACGCAGGCCACNCTCCCGGGTTTACGCCGTTCTCCTGCCTCAGCCTCCCAAGTAGCTGGCACTACAGGCGCCCGCCACCTCGCCTGGCTAGTTTTTTGTATTTTTTAGTAGAGACGGGGTTTCACCGTGTTAGGCAGGATGGTCTGGATCTCCTGACCTCATGATCCGCCCGTCTCGGCCTCCCAAAGTGCTGGGATTACAGGCTTGAGCCACTGTGCCCAGCCAAGGCCTCATTTCTTAATACTATGACCATAGAAGTTAGGATTTCAGCGGGTGGCACCTGTGGGCAAGTGGGACCTGATGAGAAAGTTATGTAGCACACACGCACGTGAGCAGCATTGGCCAATGACTTGGAGACTTGGGCTAGTCATAGGTCTGTGAGCTGACGCAGGCCACTCGTGTGAGTAGGTGGTTTCTCCTGGGCGTTGCTGCAGCTGAGGCTGGGGAATGCCTCTACTGGCGAGTGACAGAAGACGTGGATGAATGGCTTGGAGACAGAGATTTGCAGGTGCTGGGGGCCCAGCTAGTTGTTGGGTGATTCTGGCTAAGATCTAGAGAGCAGTGGAGAGCACTTGGGAATGTCAGAATGCTGTCAATGGTTATTTGGAAGGTAAAGTCACACCACCAGCTCCTAAGACAGCCTGAGTGAGCAGGGGTCCTGGTGAGTCCATGGGTGCTGATGCTGCTTGGAGAGGGCAGGGAGCAGCTCTGTGGTGCTGATGAGTGATTTGGGGAATCAGATCCAACCCACAAGACTTACCGCAGCAGGAGCAATGACACCACCATCCAATGCAGCGATGGCTGGGAATGGGGAGCGGCTGGCAAGCCCATTACCCTTCTTCTTGCAGTGGTGGCATCCTGGTTAATGAGAGAAGCCAACTTTCTCTCCTATCCAAATGTTATGTTCTCCTTACCCCTGGTTCTACTTCCAGAGCCAGAAGAAATGATCAACATCAGTCCTGGGCAAACAGACAAGCTGCCCCCATTTTTTATTCTGAAGGGATTTGAGCAGAAGGAGCCCAAGTGGGTTTAAGTTTTTGCCTCCTAATTTTGTCAAACCTCATCTTCAGCCCTCTCTCTCTCTCTCTTTTTTTTTTTTTTTCTCTTTGGCATCCTAGCACTTGGTGTTTGGGACAGGGTTAATGTCGTTGGCATGGATGATTTTCTTCTGGTAAATTGCTTTACCCTCACCAAAGGAAAAAAAAAAAACTAGTTCCCTCCCAGCACCCCTATCTGAGCCTCTTCTCACGCCCCACCTTTGCAGAAGCCCCTGGCTTTGTTGGGACCATTTACTGAAGGCTCTCAGCCAAGGCCAAGCGTGCCACTAAGCCATTTACTAACATTACTGCATTTCAAAATTGTATTGTATTTATACGTCCAGGGTACCTATGCAGGATGTGCAGGTTTGTTACACAGGTAAACGTGGGCCATGGTGGCTTGCTGCACCTATCAGCCCAACACATAATATTAAGCCCAGCATGCGTTCGTTATTTTTCCTAATGCTCTGCCTTCTCAAGCTCACCCCGCAATTTTTTTTTTTTTTTTTGAGACGGAGTCTCACTCTGTCACCCAGGCTGGAGTGCAGTGGCACCATCTCGGCTCACTGCAAGCTCCACCTCCCGGGTTTACACCATTCTCCTGCCTCAGCCTCCCGAGTAGCTGGGACTACAGGCGCCCGCCACCTCGCCCGGCTAGTTTTTTGTATTTTTTAGTAGAGACGAGGTTTCACTGTGTTAGCCAGGATGGTCTCGATCTCCTGACCTCATGATCTGCCCGTCTCGGCCTCCCAAAGTGCTGGGATTACAGGCTTGAGCCACCGCGCCCGGCCTTTTTTTTTAAAGAGGGTCTTTCTCTGTTACCCAGGCTAGAGTGCAGCAGCACAATCATAGCTCACTGCAACCTTGAACTCCTGGGCTCAAGAGATCCTCCCACCTCAGCCTCCCAAGTAGCTGAGACTACAGGAACACTCCATCACACGTGGCTAATTTACAAAGAAAGTTTTTGTAGACATAGGAGGGTCTCACTATGTTGCCCAGGCTGGTCTTGAACTCCTCGCCTCAAGTGATCCTCCTGCCTTGGCCTCCCAAAGTGCTGGGATTACAGGCAGCAAGCACTATGCCCAGCCCATTACTCCCATTTTAAGCCTCACTGTGTATTTTACAGATGAGAAAACTGAGACTTAAAGAGGTCAAGTTGCTTCTCCAAGTTCATCCAGAGAGGGCAGAGTCAGGACTCCAATCCTGGCCGCTCAGCTCAAGTGTTTTTTTGTTTTGTTTTGTTTTGTTTTTTTGAGACAGAGTCTCGCTCTGTCGCCCAGGCTGGAGTGCAGTGGCGCAGTCTCAGCTCACTGCAAGCTCCGCCTCCCGGGTTCATGCCATTCTCCTGTCTCAGCCTCCCAGGTAGCTGGGACTACAGGCGCCCGCCACCACACCCAGCTAATTTTTGTATTTTTGGTAGAGTCCACCAGGGGTTTCACTGTGTTAGCGAGGATGGTCTCGATCTTCTGACCTCGTGATCCGCCTGCCTCAGCCTCCCACCACAGTGTTGGGATTACAGGTGTGAGCCACCGTGCCCGGCCAGCTCAAGTGCTTTTAGTAGCCACCCTCTCATCTGTCTATCTGTAGTTATTTTTTTTTTTGAAATGAAGTCTCATTCTGTTGCCCAGGCTGGGGTGCTGTGGCTCAATCTCAGTTCACTGCAACCTCCACCTCCCAGGTTCAAGCAATTCTCCTGCCTCCTGAGGTGGTGGCTGACAGCCTCCCGAGTAGCTGGGATTATGGCTGTGCTCCACAATGCCTGGCTAATTTTTGTATTTTTGGTAGAGATGGGGTTGTTTCACCATGTTGGCCAGGCTGGTCTCAAACTCCTGACCTCAAGTGATCCTCCCACCTTGGCCTCCCAAAATGCTCATCTGTCTCCTTGTTGTTGTCTTCTTTCCAGAAAAAGAAAAAACCAAACTGCAGAAGCAGAGAGAGGATGAGCTAATCCAGAAGATCCACAAACTGGTGCAGAAGAGAGACTTCCTGGTGGATGATGCTGAGGTCGAGCGGTTAAGGTGAGTGCACTGCGGGTACCCGAGGAATGGGCTGCAGGACAGCAACCTTCTGCTTCCTTCCAGAACCCATCTTCTGCTCCTGGGACTCCTAACAGGCATGGCCTTGGCCCACAGTCTCTGGACGCTGAATCCTTAGGAACCCCAGCCTTTTGGCTTGAGAACTCATTTCATATTCAAGAGAATTTCAAATCTGTGCCTCTTGAGGCAATATTGTTCCAGGAAGTGACCAGGGAGGAGTCACATCCCGTAATACATGACAGAGCTTCCAACACATCCTGCCACTCATCAAGGCAATGTCTCGAAACTTCTGCTGTCAGTTTCTACAGAAACTCTGCCACCTGAACTGACTTGCTCCCCACTCCTGCCCTCCCAACCTCCCAGCTTTGTTCTCCCCCTTTCCCTTCCCCTTAGTGGCACCAATGCCCTTTTCTAAGTATCAGGGTCTTCTCTTTGCATCTGCCACCTTGACCTGGACAACCACAGCCCTGGAGCTGCAGTGTAAAAATATGTTGTAAATGTAGAAAATGTGGAAAGCTGTACATGTTGGTTCTTGATTTTTGTTTTCTTGCACCAGAGCAACGATTTTAGGGCCTTCCACAAGGAAAGAGGCCTTTCCAACCCAGAGGGCAACTTGCTGTTTATTCTCTGTGTCCTCAGAGACCTTTCTTCAAGACCCCTGGGACTAGCAATTCCACTGCCCTTCTTCATGCTGCAGTGGACTTCTGGTTAATGAGATAAACCAACTTTCCTTCCTATCCGAATATTATATTCTATGGCTGGATGCAGTGGCTGACGCCTGTAATCCCAGCACTTTGGGAGGCCAAGGTGGGTGGATCACCTGAGGTCAGGAGTTCAAGACCAGCCTGGGCAACATGGTGAAACCCCGTCTCTACTAAAAATACAAAAATTAGCCACCAGGTATGGTGGTGCATGCCTGTAATCCCAGCTACTTGGGAGGCTGAGGCAGGAGAATCATTTGAACCTGGGAGGCAGAGGTTGCAGTGAGCCAAGATTGCATCAATGCACTCTAGCCTGGGTGACAGAGTGAGATTCCATCTCAAAAACAAAACAAAACAAAATAAAACAAAAACACAAAAAAACTACAACAACAATTATATTCTCCTTACCTCCAGTTCTGCTTCCAGATCTAGAAGAAATTATCAATGCCCCAGACAAGCTGCCCCAACATAATGAGACGCCCCCGCCATCTCTACCATTTTTTAAAATTAGCTGGGAGTGGTGGAGTGCTCCTGTAGTCTCAGCTACTTGGGAGGCTTAGATGGGAGGATCTCTTGAGCCCAGGAGTTCAAGGCTTCTGTGAGTTATGATTGTACCATTGCAGTCCAGCCTGGGTGGCAAAGAAAGACCCCGTCTCTTCAAGGTAGTTCAGCAAGTCTGCACCACCTACTTTATCTTAGTGATCCTTGGAAGAGCTAGGGTGACTTGCTTTCTGAGACCTGCCTCATACTTTGTGGAAGCACAGGTGAATAGGGTGGCTTCAAAATACAAGGTCAGGAGAGGTGCTGCCTCACTCACTGACCCCCCAGCAGGGTCCTGTAATGTCCCTGCCTCTGACCTGGGATCTCTTACCTACCTCTGGGTAAGCATGTACTCCATCTTTGATACGTGTCTCTGGTTCAGAGCAGGTTCATCAGATACAACATACACATACTGTACACACATAACACACAACAACATACATGCACCACCCACAAAGCCTGTTTCTTAACTTAGTGGTTTATTTCGTTGGTTCCTTGATGCTTTCCTTGCTTGCTATATATCTTGTTTTCTTTTACCCATCTACTTTCACAGGGAGCAAGAAGAAGACAAGGAAATGGCTGATTTCCTGAGAATCAAGTTAAAACCTCTAGACAAAGTAACCAAATCTCCAGCCAGTGAGTATATTCATTATTCATTCCCCTCCCCCACAAAAGAGAAAAGGATCTTTCAGGCCAGGCCCACAGTGGATCATGCCTGTAATCCAGGCACTTATGGAGGCAGGTGGATCACCTGAGGTCAGGAGTTCGAGACCAACCTGGCCAACATGGTGAAACCCCGCCTCTACTAAAAAATACAAAAATTAGCTCGGCATGGTGGCACATACTTGGAATCCCAACTACTCAGGAGGCTGAGGCAGGAGAATTGCCTGAACCCGGGAGATGGAGGTTGTAGTGAGCCAAGGTTGGGCCACTGCACTCCAGCCTGGGTGACAGGGTGAGACTCTGTCTCAAAAAAAAAAAAAAAAAAAAAAAAGGCCGGGCGCGGTGGCTCACATCTGTAATCCCAGCACTTTGGGAGGCCAAGGCAGACGGATCACGAGGTCAGGAGATCAAGACCATTCTGGCTAACACAGTGAAACCCCATCTCTACTGAAAATATAAAAAATTAGCCAGACGTGGTGGCGGGTGCCTGTAGTCCCAGCTACTCGGGAGGCTGAGGCAGGAGAATGGCATGAACCGGGGAGGCGGAGCTTGCAGTGAGCTGAGATTGCGCCACTACATTCCAGCCTGGGTGACAGAGCGAGACTCCATCTCAAAAAAAATAAAAATTAAAATTAAAATTAAAAATAAAGAAATTATGCCCAATTCAAACTGGTCTAAGCAAAAAAAGGAATTTGTTGGAGAAAGAGCAACAAGAACTAGGGCCTCAAGGACTGAACACTATTACCTCCCCTGCTTTTCTTCTTTTTCTCATCTCTGCCTCTCTTTGCATGTAAGCATCATTTTTTTCCTACTACACAGGCCTTCTCCATGGGACCAGAACCCTAGAACCATGGCTTAGCAACTCTGAGGCAATGCCACAGATTCTTTTTCTTGGTGTCGAAATATATAAGTCTCAGGGAAAGATTCTGATCAGCCCTTCTTGGATTATGTTCCAACCTCTTAGATCCATTACCATCACCAAAATAATGGGGGTACTGGGATTGGCCAGGAATGTATAACATGCCAGCTCCTGCAGTCACAGGGACATGAGCTGTTAGAGGAAGAGGGACTTGAAATCTTGCTGGGAAGACAAAAACCAAAAGCTGCCACTGTCTGTAAAACTACAAACCCAGTTTTCATTAACATCCTGTGAAACACGGTTGGAGGGAGTAAGGAAAGAGAAGGGCAATGATCTCTTCTGCTGGCTCCTGTAACCACAAGGCATGTGATCACTGCCTAAGGCCAACATTCTCCTCAATGGACCCTTTCATGAAAGGCAAAGTAGAAAAACTCCACCTAGCAGCATGGAGGAGGAGCAAGGAAACTTGCCTTCTCTATTGGGTTATGGGTGGAAAAAAGAAATGATTCTGGCAAGAAATCAAAACACCAAGCCTGCACCACATGCAAGGGGCCAGCTTTTACTACTCATCTGGTACGGGAATTCCAAGTTGAAAAATAAAAACTCTTGTAAAACCAGTGAAATCTCTGGGATCCTAGCAGATTTAGCAAATGCAAAACTGCTCAGTGGGGATTCTTCTGGATCCCATGGTATACAGTATTCTCACAGGAAAAAAACAATCCCCTTGAAGATGAGCCCTCAATAAAAATGAAAAACCCGACTGGGCACAGTGGCTCATGCCTGTAATCCCAGCACTTTGGGAGGCCGAGGTAGGCAGATCACGAGATCAGGAGCTCGAGACCAGGAGCCTGACCAACATGGTAAAACCTTGTCTCTACTAAAAGTACAAAAATTAGCCAGGCATGGTGGCACGTGCCTGTAATCCCAGCTACTCAGGAGGCTGAGGCAGGAAAATTGCTTGAACTTGGGAGGCGGAGGTTGCAGCGAGCTGAGATCATACCACTGCACTCTGGCCTGGGCGACAGAGCGAGACTCCATCTCAAAAAAAGAAAAGAAAAGAAAAACCCATGAAGAACCGAATCACCGTGAGGAGAATCAGTAGATGCACCAAAGAGAATGTCCTCCCAAGAACCAAAAATAATAGAACTATTTAAAAAGGAAAATGAACTAAGTACTTTTAAATTATCAAAGAGCTAAGAGAAGGACTAAAACCCAAAATGAAATAGTAAGATGCTATGAAAAAAGAGTAAGTAGACATGCAAAAAATTGGCC
>NW_016805229.1:1616348-1646571 GCF_001698545.2 Rhinopithecus bieti | reverse complement strand
ATGGCATGAACCGGGGAGGCGGAGCTTGCAGTGAGCTGAGATTGCGCCACTACATTCCAGCCTGGGTGACAGAGCGAGACTCCATCTCAAAAAAAATAAAATTAAAATTAAAATTAAAATAAAGAAATTATGCCCAATTCAAACTGGTCTAAGCAAAAAAAGGAATTTGTTGGAGAAAGAGCAACAAGAACTAGGGCCTCAAGGACTGAACACTATTACCTCCCCTGCTTTTCTTCTTTTCTCATCTCTGCCTCTCTTTGCATGTAAGCATCATTTTTTTCCTACTACACAGGCCTTCTCCATGGGACCAGAACCCTAGAACCATGGCTTAGCAACTCTGAGGCAATGCCACAGATTCTTTTCTTGGTGTCGAAATATATAAGTCTCAGGGAAAGATTCTGATCAGCCCTTCTTGGATTATGTTCCAACCTCTTAGATCCATTACCATCACCAAAATAATGGGGTACTGGGATTGGCCAGGAATGTATAACATGCCAGCTCCTGCAGTCACAGGGACATGAGCTGTTAGAGGAAGAGGGACTTGAAATCTTGCTGGGAAGACAAAACCAAAAGCTGCCACTGTCTGTAAAACTACAAACCCAGTTTTCATTAACATCCTGTGAAACACGGTTGGAGGGAGTAAGGAAAGAGAAGGGCAATGATCTCTTCTGCTGGCTCCTGTAACCACAAGGCATGTGATCACTGCCTAAGGCCAACATTCTCCTCAATGGACCCTTTCATGAAAGGCAAAGTAGAAAACTCCACCTAGCAGCATGGAGGAGGAGCAAGGAAACTTGCCTTCTCTATTGGGTTATGGGTGGAAAAAAGAAATGATTCTGGCAAGAAATCAAAACACCAAGCCTGCACCACATGCAAGGGGCCAGCTTTTACTACTCATCTGGTACGGGAATTCCAAGTTGAAAATAAAACTCTTGTAAAACCAGTGAAATCTCTGGGATCCTAGCAGATTTAGCAAATGCAAAACTGCTCAGTGGGGATTCTTCTGGATCCCATGGTATACAGTATTCTCACAGGAAAAAAACAATCCCCTTGAAGATGAGCCCTCAATAAAATGAAAACCCGACTGGGCACAGTGGCTCATGCCTGTAATCCCAGCACTTTGGGAGGCCGAGGTAGGCAGATCACGAGATCAGGAGCTCGAGACCAGGAGCCTGATCAACATGGTAAAACCTTGTCTCTACTAAAAGTACAAAATTAGCCAGGCATGGTGGCACGTGCCTGTAATCCCAGCTACTCAGGAGGCTGAGGCAGGAAAATTGCTTGAACTTGGGAGGCGGAGGTTGCAGCGAGCTGAGATCATACCACTGCACTCTGGCCTGGGCGACAGAGCGAGACTCCATCTCAAAAAAAGAAAAGAAAAGAAAACCCATGAAGAACCGAATCACCGTGAGGAGAATCAGTAGATGCACCAAAGAGAATGTCCTCCCAAGAACCAAAATAATAGAACTATTTAAAAGGAAAATGAACTAAGTACTTTTAAATTATCAAAGAGCTAAGAGAAGGACTAAAACCCAAAATGAAATAGTAAGATGCTATGAAAAAAGAATAAGTAGACATGCAAAAAATTGGCCTTCTGAAATTTTTTTTTATCAATAAAGTAAAAACTCAAAGGATTAAATACAGAGACACAGCTGAAGGGAGAATTTGTAAATTGAAAGGCAGCCCTGAGAAAATTACACAGAATGCAGCACAAAGATAAAAAGAGATGGGAAATATGAAAGAGAAGTTTTAAAACCGAGAGGATAGATTGAGAAGGTCCAACTTACATGTGATAGGCATTCTAGGAGATAAAACAGAGAATGGGAGGTGGAGGTGTCTGAAAAGACATATGAGCATTTTCAAAAATTGAAAAATATGAGCCCTCAGATTGAAGTGACTCGAACAAAATTTCCCATTTATCTATTTACCAGATACTTCTTGGATGTCAGGCCCTGTGCTAGGCTTGGCAGGTACAATGATGATAAGAGCTGACTAGGAGAAGGACTGAAAGTTAGGGTTGGAAGCTGAGCATTGAGGACCATATAAAATGAGGACCATAAAATGAGGACCAGCTGAGGATCATATAAAATGTGCATCAGCTCTCCATACCACCTGAACAAGGCCTGGAACAAGACCTGGCCAGGGGTGGGCTGCAGATGGTCAGGGTTCCCCTTACCTCACTTCTCTCTCTCTGTTCTGTTCTCCCCCTCTCCCTGTGCCCACATCTTGCTGCAGGCTCCCGGGCAGAGAAGAAAGCGGAGCCCCCACCTAGCAAGCCCACGGTGGCCAAGACGGGGCTGGCACTCATCAAGGATTGTTGCGGGGCCACCCAGTGCAACATAATGTAGCCCCCATGTGGGGTGCCCTGGGGCCATGGGGCCCCCCCCACCCTCTTGTCTTTATAGCCCCCATTTCACCGGGGCCCAAGAGCTCTCCAAGGCAGAAGGGGTTGAAGGCAAGCCCGTGACTGTCGCCAGAGGCCATGGGCGCGGCAGGCGGGCCCGGCCACCCTGTACAGAGTGTAGCAGTAGGGAGTCCCTCACCGTCGCATGGCCCTCCCCAGAGCATGCCGAACCCAGGAGTCTGTCTCACTGTTTATCCAACCACCAGGAAAGGTCCTCCCTCAAAAAAGCGTATCTTCACTTCTCTCTAGCTGTATCTAACCCACCGTGTGAATGAACTGGGAGAGGGGCATGCTCCCCAGCTGTGTGTAGTTGTGACTTCTCAACAATCTAGCACCATGTCAGACACATCCCCCATCCACCCTCCTAGCTCCGCTCTCAGGCCTGCCCCACATGGGCACAGGTCCCCTCCCCTGTCTGTCCTCTCCCAACAACTGCGCCCTGGAGGGCTCCACACGGCCCCTGTGTCTCTCCACCACCTCCTATATAGCATTCCCAGAGACCCAGGGGGCCCATCTGTAAAGATCAAGCTTGTGTGTGGTGTCGTGGTCACATCTCCCGCTTCCCCCCATCCTGTGTCTGGGCACAGTTCACATCAGGACAGTGTCTACTGTGCTCTCAGTCTGCCCCAGGTGTGTGCCTGGAGGGGGCCTGGACTGGCACAGATCCAGCATGCAGAAGAGCCAGCAGGGAACTGGAAGCTCTGATGTCAAGGCCAGGGCAGTTGAGAATGGGACCCAGAGTAGATGCTGACCTGGGCACTCCACCACTCCGGGGCCACCACAGAGATGCCAGCAGGACGCCACTTCACCAGCCCGACACACAGACCTCTGTAAAGAATGGCGACGGGCGGGAGAGGCAGCGGGTGACCAGATTGTGTCCCGTCATTGGGTGGCGTATATTAACTAGCAGCCAAACACTTCAACCTGTGTAACTCCATGTACATTTGCGACAGCCAGCCCGGTACAGCCTGTGTGACTTCTCTGTATGTGTGTGTGTGTCGTGACCGGCCTAAGTAGTTAGCATAACTCAAGATTCGCTGATGTGCAGTCACCCATCAGAGAAAATAAAAATGGAAACCACGTTCACGGCATTTTAAAAGTTTTTACTTTTTTTCTTGATTATGGAAGTAATCCATGTACATAGTAAATCATTTTAAAAGTATAAAAGTATGAAAAGTTTTTTTTTTTTTAAAAAAAACCACTATTCCTCCAACTAGAGACCACTTTGACATTTCAGCATTTAAAAAAAGTCTTTTTTGTGCATTTTTTTCATTGTTGACATCATATTGTGATATCATTTATAACCAGTTTTTTCCCACTTATTATACCACCACCATCTTCCATATCATTAAAAGCTCTTTGTAAACATTAAACACTCTTCATAAATCATACCAATGTCTGTTTAGTAATCTATCTTTTGGTGTACTGTAATTCACCTAACCATTTCCTCACTATTGGACGTGTAGACTGGTGCTAGGTTTTCCTTTTTTTTCTTTTCTTTTTTTTTTTTTTTTTTTTTGAGACGGAGTCTCGCTCTGTTGCCCAGGCTGGAGTGCAGTGGCGCAATCTCGGCTCACTGCAAGCTCCACCTCCTGGGTTCACGCCATTCTCCTGCCTCAGCCTCCTCACCAGCTGGGACTACCGGTGCCTGCCACCACGCCTGGCTAATTTTTTGTATTTTTTAGTAGAAGATGGGGTTTACAACCGTGTTAGGCCCAGGATGGTCTTGATCTCCCTAAACCTCGTGATCTACTGCCTCCGGCCCTCAGCCCAAAGTGGCTGGGATTACAGGGGTGAGGAGCCCACCTGCGCCCGGTCCTAATTTTCTTATAAATAGTGTCTTGGATTAGCCGGGCATGGTGTGGGTGCCTGTAATCCCAGCTACTTGAGAGGCTGAAGCAGGAGAATTGCTTGAACCCAGGAGGCAGAGGTTGCAGTGAGCTGAGATCATGCCATTGCACTCCAGCCTGGGTGACAGAGCAAGACTCCATCTCAAAAAAAAAAAAAAAAAGAACCAAGTGTCTTAGGCTGGGTGCAGCAGCTCATGCCTGTAATCCCAGTACTTTGGGAGGTCAAGGCAGGAGGATTGCTTGAGTCCAGGAGTTCGAGACCAGCCTGGGCAACATGGCGAAACCCTGTCTCTACTAAAAATGCAAACAGCCGGGCATGGTGGCACAGGCCTGTGGTCCCAGCTACTTGGGAGGTGTGAGGATTGCTGGAGCCTGGGAGCTCCCAGCTGCAGTGAGCCATGATCACACCACTGTATTCCAACCTGGGTGACAGAGCAAGATCGCACCCCCTTTAAAAAAAAAAACAAAAAACAAAAAACATAGTGTCTTGATAAACATCTAGGGGGATAAGGTTTCATCTGAATTTTTTATTTTTTCCTTAAGATAAACTGCTAGAAGTGAAATTCTTGGGCCGTTCATAAGCAGTATTTTCAAAACATTTGTAAATCGGTTGGGTGCGGTGGCTCACACTTGTAATCCCAGCACTTTGGGAGGCAGAGGCAGACTGATCACTTGATGCCAGGAGTTTGCGACCAGCCTGGCCAATACAGAGAAACCCCATCTCTACCAAAAAATACAAAAATTAGCTGGGTGTGGTGACATGTGCCTGTAATCCCAGCTACTCAAGAGCTGAGGCAGGAGAATCGCTTGAACACGGGAGGCAGAGGTTACGGTGAGCTGAGATTGCGCCACTGCACTCCAGCCTGGGTGACATGGTGAGATTTTGTCTCAGAAAAAAAAAAAAAAATTTGTAGATCAAAAGGTCTGGTTGGACAGGACCTCCCAGCAGGCCGCCAGACCCCAGTCCTCCCACTCTGCGTGTTCGAGGCTTTGGTCTGCACACAACTTCCCACCATTCTGATGCTGAAAAGGGTCCCTTGGTCTACTCAGTGCCACCACAATGGCTTCAGAGGACTGCGTGTCCTCCTTCACCAACCCAGACCAAGCATGAAGCCAGACTGTATTCGTGTCCTGGGGATGCCATAATGAATGACCTTCTGCTGGGTGGCTTAAAACAGTGGAACTGTCTCCTTTCACAGTCCTAAAGGCCAGAAGCCTGAAATCAAGGTGTCTGCGGTGCTCTGCTCCCTCTGTGGAGAAGAATCTTTTGCTGCCTCTTGCAGCTCCTGGGGGCTCCTGGCACCTTGGCAATTCCCTGGTTGTACCACTCCAGTCTTCACCTCTGTCTCCACGTGGCCTTCTCCGCTGTATATGTGCCTCTGTGCACCCTTTCATAAAGACACTAGACATTGGACTGAGGGCCACCCGAATGCAGTGATCTCATTTGGACCCTTTCCTTAATTACTTCTGCAAAAACCCTCTTTCCAACCAAGGTCACATTCTGAGGCTCCAGGTAGACATGCATTTGGGGAGGACCCAATTCCACCCACCACAGACCCTTCCTGCTCCAATGTGCAGTGGAAACTCAGGCTGCAAAGGGCCCACCACTCTCTCTTCCCCATAAAAAATGTGGGTCAAGGCTGGGCGCTGTGGCTCATGCCTGTAATCCTTGCACTTTGGGAGGCCGAGGTGGGAGGATCACTTGAGGTCAGGAGCTCAAGACCAACCTGGCCAAATTGTGAAACTCCGTGTCTGCTAAAAATACAAAACTTTGCAAGCATGGTGGCACATGCTTGTAATCCCAGCTACTCGGGAGGCTAAGGCAGGAGAATCGCTTGAACCAAGGAAGTGGAGGTTGCAGTGAGCCGAGATCAAACCATTGCACTCCAGCCTGGGCAACACAGTGAGACTCCATCTCGAGAAAAAAAAAAAAAAAAGGGGGTCGGGGAGGTCTGGCCCCAGACCAATTATACAGCAGTCACTCACATATCCCACGAACCAGAGGAGCTCAAACCCTCATCGAAATCCTGCCTCTGGTACTTCCACTAAGCTCTGGGTTTTACACCTACCTTATGTTCCTGTTATTCCTATTGATTTTTTTAAAAAAACAAAACATTAAAAGATCCAATTTATTTAGGCTGTCACAGAAGAGCAGAAGAAAGTATTAATAATAATTCCAGATGCTTCCAGATCACCAGGGCCACCTTCCAAGCTGGGAAACCTTGCAGACAGTGGCGTCCTGCACACCTAGACTTGCTCCTTTTAGAAGCCATGGGGGAGGCTGATCATGGGAATAACATTTATGGTATCTTATCTCTATGCCCTGAGCAATGTGCACACACTGGCTGGTTCCCTCCTCACATCAGCCCAGTGAGTCAGATCCTGTTATTATTTCCACTTTACAGATGAGGAAGTGGCAGTAAATCCATTACCCATGGTCCCAGGGGTTGTTAGTGACAGAGTCATCATTCATCTCCCTCCCTCCCCACCACTGTAGCCCCAGTTGTTCTTTCTCTTCCCATCAGAGGGATTTAAACACATCTCTCCCATTTAAAAACAAACAGGACTGGGCGCGGTGGCTCACGCCTATAATCCCAGCACTTTGGGAGGCCAAGGCGGGCAAATCACGAGGTCAGGAGATCAAGACCATCCTGGCTAACACGGTGAAATCCCATCTCTACTCAAAATACGAAAAAAAATTAGCCGGGCGTGGTGGTGGGCGCCTGTAGTCCCAGCTACTCGGGAGGCTGAGGCAGGAGAATGGTGTGAACCCGGGAGGCAGAGGTTGCAGTGAGCCGAGATCATACCACTGCACTCCAGCCTGGGCGACAGAGCGAGACTCTGTCTCAAAAAAAAAAAAAAAAAAAAAAAAAATAGGGCCATGGGGCGCAATGGCTGGCTGATGCCTGTAATCCCAGCACTTTGGGAGGCCGAGGCAGGCAGATCATGAGGTCAGGAGATCGAGACCATCCTGGCTAACACGGTGAAACCCCAGTCTCTACTAAAAATACAAAAAAATTAGCTGAGCGTGGTGGCACATGCCAGTAGTCCCAGCTACTCGGGACACTGAGGCAGAAGAAACGCTTGAACCCAGGGGGTGGAGGTTGCAGAGAGCCGAGATGGCACCACTGCACTCCAGCCTGGGCGGCAGAATGTGACTCCGTCTCAAACAACAACAACCACAAGAACCAGCACTTTGGGAGGCTGGGGTGGGCGGACCACTTGAGGTCAGGAGTTTGAGAACAGCCTGGCCACCATGACGAAACCCCTTCTCACTAAAAATACAAAAATTACCCTGGCGTGGTGGCGCACGTCTGTAATCCCAGCTACTGCGGAGGCTGAGGCAGGAGAAAAGATTGAGCCTAGGAGGTGGAGGTTGCAGTGAGCCAAGATCGCATCACTTTACTCTGACTTGGGTGACAGAGACTCCGTCTCAAAGAAAAAATAAAAAATTTAAAAGCAACAAACCAGCCTGGGCAACATGGCAAAACCCCATCTCTACTAAAAATATAAAAAACCAGCTGGGCATGGTAGCACACACCTATAGTCCCAACTACTCAGGAGGCTGAAGTGGGGAAATCGCTGGAGTCCAGAAGTTCAAGACCAGCCTGGGCAACATGGCAGAAGCTTGTCTCTACTAAAATTACAAAAAAAATTAGCCAGGCATGGAACCATAGACCTATAGTCCCAGATACTCAGGAGTCTGAGGCAGGAGGATCGCCTGAGCTTGGGAGGTCGAGGCTGCAGGGAACCGAGATGCACCACTGCACTCCAGCCTGGGCGACAGGACTGAAACCCTGTCTGAAAAATTAAAAATAGAAAAAAATCCCTCTATTTCATCTTTCCTTGTAGCCACCACCTTTCTTTTCACCTTTTCCAACCTTTCTACTTCCACATTGGCCATAGTCTCTCTTTCTTTCTTTCTTCCCCCCCCTTTCTTTCTTTCTTTTCCTTCTTTCTTTCTTTCCTTCCTTCCTTCCTTCCTTCCTTCCTTCCTTCCTTCCTTCCTTCCTTCCTTCCTTCCTTGCTTTCTTTCTTTCATTTTTGAGACAGAATCTTGCTCTGCCACCCAGGCTGGAGTGCTGTGGTGCGATCTCGGCTCACTGCAACCTCTGCCTCCCAGGTTTAAGCAATTCTCCTGTCTCAGCCTTCCAACTAGCTGGGACTTACAGGCACCCACCACCATGCCTGGCTAATTTTTGATTTTTAGTAGTGATGAGGTTTCACCATATTGGCCAGGCTGGTCTTGAACTCCTGACCTCAGGTCATCCACCTGCCTTGGCCTCCCAAAGTGCTGGGATTATAGGCGTGAGCCACCATGCCCGGCCTAAATCTTGGAATCTTTAAGAAAAGCTGGCCGATTATTGACCTAAACTGCACTCAACTTCTCTGGTGTTTTCCATCTCAGGAAATGATATCACCAGGTTGTCTAAGGTCATCCTAGGACTTGCCCTAGACTCTGTTTCTCCTCTATCCATTCAGTTGCCAAGTCGTTAGCATCTACCTCATCAATTTCTCTAGAATCTGGCCACATCCCCAAAGTAGACCCGTTAACTTTTATAAAAAATTCAGTTACTATTTTTTGTCTTTTTATTTTTATTTTTTTATTATTATTATTATTTTGAGACGGAGTCCTGCTCTGTCGCCCAGGCTGGAGTACAGTGGTGTAATCTTGGCTCACTGCCAGTTCCACCTCCTGGGTTCACACCATTCTCCTGCCTCAGTCTCCCGGGTCACTGGGACTATGGGTGCCTGCCACCACACCTGGCTAATTTTTTTGTATTTTTAGTAGAGATGGGGTTTCACTGTGTTAGCCAGGTTGGTCTCGACCTCCTGACCTCTTGATCTGCCCACCTCGGCCTCCTAATATTTTTAAAAATTATTTGTAGAGATGAGGTTCTCCCTATGTTGCCTAAGCTGGTCTCGAACCCCTGACCTCAATCAATTATCTTACCTCAGCCTCCCAAATTGCTGGAATTACAGGCGTGAGCCACCTCACCTGGCCTAATTATTATTATTATTTTTAAAATAGAGATAGGGTCTTGCTATGTTGCCCAGGCTGGTCTTGAACCATTGGCCTCCACTGATCCTTCCACCTTGACCTCCCAAAGTGCTGGGATTACAGGTGTGAGTCACTGCGCCTGGCCCCATTATCTTTTGCTTGGTCAACAGCAGTGGCTTCTTGACTCCTTAGCACTCGTCTTTCTCCTCTTAAATTCGTTCATATTATTTCCTGCTTTATTTTATTTTTTTATTTATTTTTAGACGAAGTCTTGCTCTGTCGCCCAGTCTAGAGTGCAGTGGTGCGATCTCTGCTCACTGCAACCTCCACCTCCCGTGTTCAAGCGATTCTCCTGCCTCAGCCTCCCAAGTAGCTGGGACTACAGGCGCCCGCCACCACGCTTGGCTAATTTTTTGTATTTTTAGTAGAGATGGGATTTCACCGTGTCAGCCAGGATGGAATTTCTCTCTTTAAAACCATTCCCCTGGCTTCAGGATAAAATAACTCCACAATCTTTCATGTGGTTTAAAGTCCTCTCCAATCTGGCCTCTTCTTCACTCTTAGCATCATCTCATCCCCTCTCCTGGACCCCTCATTAAGCTGGGACCTCAGAGCTTCCCTGGGTTCTTGGGTTCTTCTTGCCATTCTCTCTGTTGGCATCTCTCCTGGACTTTCATACTTTATTAGTTCGTTTTCATGCTGCTGATAAAGACATACCCGAGACTGGGTAATTTATAAAGAAAAAGAGGTTGAATGGACTCACACTTCCACGTGGCTGGGGAGGCCTCGCGATCATGGCAGAAGGTGAAAGACACGTCTTACATGGCGGCAGACAAGAGACAATGGGAACCAAGTGAAAGGGGAAACCCCTTTTAAAGCCATCAGATCTCGTGAGACTTACTCACTATCATGAGAACAGTATGGGGGAACCACCCCCATGATTCAGTTACCTCCCACTGGGTCCCTCCCACAACACGTGGGACTTATGGGAGCTACAATTCAAGATGAGATTTGGGTGGGGACACAGCCAATCCGTATCACACACGTTATTCCCCCTGCCCAGTCCATCTCAGATTCCCTGCCAGGCCTTCCTCTATTGCCGTCTACCTAGTCTGCTCTGAAACCAAAATGGCCCTCCTAAAGCACAGGTGTACCCAGGTGTGTTTTAACAGCTTCCTGGTTTAAAACTCTCTGGTGCTTTCCACAATCCTCACGGTACAATCTCAGATCTTGGGTCTAGTTTCCAAAGCCCCTGATTGCCTTTTGCACCTCCCTTCTCTCTGCTCCATCAGCTCACACCAACATTTAAGGGAACAGAAGACAAACCCAGAGGTCTTGTGGTCTTAAGGACTGTATGAGAAGTGCATGAAGAATTTGCAGTAGGCTGCAACTGGCATGATAAATTTCAGCAAAACACTGGTCACGGAAGCCAGGTGCACCAGGCAGAGGATCCCCCTCATCCACTGTCTCATTGCGGGGGGAGTACGGTTCATCACCTTCATACAGCAGATGGGGAAACTGAGGTTCAGAGAGAGGAAGTGATTAGCTTAAAGTCACACAGCGTGTAAGCGGTCAAGCCCGGCCTGGGAAACAGAGGCCCTGGCCTGTCTGCAGAACAGAGTCAGCCGGGCCTGGGCATTGATTTCACATGTGTAATCCCAGGAAACCATCACCGCACTGGTTCCCTGTTGAGCTGTGATGGATTAGAGGTGACCTCATAAAGACCCAAGCAGCAGCTGGGCGTCTTATAAACCTCTGAGTCCCGTGGTGGCTGGATGGCCCTGAGCTGCAGGAGTGCAACAACTCGGCTTGACAGGCTGCAGTGACAATATGCCCGGAGCCACTAGCCAGGACCCAGATGACTGTCATCATCAGGGCAGCAGGGCAGGCCTCATGGCTGGGGCAACACGCTCAGGAAGGCTGGCTTGAGCAACATACATCAGTTTACATTCCCATTCATGCACGTGCTAGTTAATTCTACTAGTTAATGCAGGACTTGGCAGGTACCAGGGAACGCAGAGATTCCTGCCTTCATGCAACTTACATTTAAGAGAGGGAGACAGAGCTCAAAGAAAAGAGCAGGGGCTGGGTACAGGGGCTCACGCCTGTCATTCCAGCATTTTGGGAGGTGGAGGCAAGAGGATCACTTGAGACCAGCCTGGGCAACATAGCAAGATCCTGTCTCTACAAAATAAAAAATTAGCTGGTCTTGGTGGTGCATGCCTGAGTCCCAACTACTCAAGAGGCTGAGGTGGAAGGATCACTTGAGCTCAGGAGTTCAAGGCTGCAGTGAGCTGTGATCGTGCCATTGCACTACAGCCTGGGCAAAAGAGTGAGACCCTGTCCCTAAAATAAAATAAGAAAATGAAGAAGAAGAGGATTGGAGGAGATCTTCTTAGCAGTGTTAAATCTGCACCAACCCCACTGACCAGCAGGACTAGCAAAAGGGACTGCATTGTAAAAGGTGATTAATGGCTTCAGCTTGGAACCAGAAAGCCTGGGTTGAAATCCTAAGTGGATGAAGCCTTCCCTGTGTGAGCCTGAGCCATGTTCTTCACCTCTTTGCACCCCAGAGTCCAGACCTGTGTGATGGAGAGAGCGACAGGAGGATGAAGTGAGACAATGCAGGAGAAGAGTAGGGAACAAGCACATGCTGAAGTCAACTCTTATTGGCTAAGTCTGAAGGCAGGAAGATGATGTGAAATGGGAAGGCTGCCCAAGTTCGCAGCAGGGCTGGAGGCTGGGGGCTGGGGATGAAAGAGAGACTCAGACTGACCCAGTCCTGCCCTCACAGAGCTGACAGTGAGACACGGCAGTGTGACAAAAGTTGGTGTCACCCAATACCAGCTGAAGGCCCAGCCCATGTGCTTCTGCAAGACTTCTGCACCTTCTCGTGGTCTTCAGGACCCATGGTCACATTTGACCCTATCCGCCTGCCCTCGCTGGCCTTTCCCCATGTCTCATGGTTCCCTCCCCACCATCATTCCCCCACCACTACTCCTGCCAAGTTCAACATGGAGTTTGGGCCCCTCTTTTCCACTAAGCACAGACACCACGCAGCACATGACTCTGAGACCCTCCAGAACGATTTTGGAGGTGGGAGAGGCTTTGTATCACAGCCACGCAAGCATATGAGAATCGAACGCTGAATTTCCGGCTTCCACCAGCGCTGCCACCACCACCACGCTGCCCACAGTATACATTTTCAGTATACATTTCCTTTCTGCTTTTTTTTTTTTTTTTTTTGAGACGGAAGTTCTTGCTCTGTTGCCGCAGGCTGCAGGTGTAGTGGCCCGGCATTCCCTGGCTCACTGCAGCTCTGTCCTGGGTTACGCGCTCCCGAGAGGCGCCGCCATCCCGTGACCCGCGCTTGAGTTTTTTGTATTATTTTAGTAAGAAGACGGGTTTCACATGTTAGCCCAGACGCGTGTCTCAATCTCCTGACCATTGTGAATCCTTGCCCGTCTCGAGCTCCCAAGTGCTGGAATACAAGGCTTGAGCACACCACGTGCCCGCCTGTTTTTTTTTTTTTTTTTTTTTCTGTCACCCAGGCTGGAGTTCAGTGGCACAATCTCAGCTTACAGCAACCTCCGCCTCCCATGTTCAAGGGATTCTCCTGCCTCAGCCTCCTGAGTAGCTGGGATTACAGGGGTGCACCACCATGCCCGGCTAATTTTTGTATTTTTAGTAGAGACGGAGGTTTCACCGTGTTGGTCAGGCTGGTCTCGAACTCCTGACCTCATGATCCACCCGCCTTGGCCTCCCAAAGTGCTGGGATTACAGGTGTGAGCCACCGTGCGTGGCTTTTTTTTTTTTTTTTTTTTCTGTCGCCCATGCTGGAGTGCTGTGGTGTGATCTTGGCTTACTGAAACCTTGTGGGTTCAAGCAATTCACTTGCCTCGGCCACTTGAGTAGCTGGGATTACAGGCACATGCTACCATGCCCAGCTATTTGTTTTATTACTATTTTTAATAGAGATGGGTTTTCACCAGTTTTGCCAGGCTAGTCTCAAACTCCTGACTTCAAGTGATCTGTTCTCCTTGGCCTCCAAAAGTGCTGAGATTACAGGCATGAACCACTGCACCCGGCCCCCATTCTGCTTTATTAGAACGATTCAGCTTCCTCAGCCTTAGTGGGCAGCTGCTCCAGGTGCCTTTGTGGGTTGACAGAAGCCTCCTCCACTCCTGTAGCCGCCCAGCTCCGGACCTCGCCTCCCTCCTACCCCCGCTTAGGCTCGCAGGGGAAGGGAGAGGAGGAAGATGGATTTCCCTGCTGATTAGAGATGTGTGGCTCATCGCTTTTCCTCCCACAGGAAAGCTGGCGCGTCAGGCGTGGGTTACAATGAACCATCGCTTTTCCCTCTGTCCCACTGAGACCTCAGTAGACACAGAGGTTATGGGAGCATGGCAGGGGCACCTAAGGGAGTCTGGGGCTCAGGGAAGCTTTTCTAGGGGAGGACACATCTCATGATGAGATGCTGGCAAGAACTGGAGTTGGCCAGATGAAGCTGGGGGTGGTCTGGGGACAGGAGGGCCGCCTGGCCAGGAGGGCTCTCCCGGGCTGCAGGTTGACAACGTGAACCTCTCAGTATGGGGGCAGTAGCTCTCTGCATTAGGGTCCTTTTGGTTGTAAGTGACCGAAAGTGAAGGCAAACAGGCAAAAAATAAAGAGCATTTCCTGGCTCCTGGGCTGGGATGTTCAATGATTGCGGGTACCATTGGGCCCAGGGGTTCAAATGATGTCATCTGGACATGGCATCTCCCTGCCTGTCTGTCCTACTTCCCTCACGCTAGCTCTGTCCTCCGGGAGTCTCTTTGTAGGGCCCACGACAAACAACCCTGGCTTACTTCCTCCCAGGGCTTACAGAGGAACAATCCGGCAATTCTAATACAAATCTCAGCGTGGAGTATCCCAGGCTCTGGCTTGGATCATATACCAGCCCCAGGTCACTTGCTGGGCCACTGGAGTGCAGTTCTCTGCTTAGCCTTGCTGGGGTCCTCAGGCCGACCCCATGGAACTTCTTGTGCCAGTAGGGGAGAGAATGGATTTTGGGTGGTTAAAGACAAGTGTCCTCGGCTGGGCGTAGTGGCTCATGCCTGAAATCCCAGCACTTTGGGAGGCCGAGGTAGATGGATCACGAGGTCAAGAGATCAAGACCATCCTGGCAAACATGGTAAAACCTCTGTCTCTACTAAAAATGCAAAAATTAGCCCAGCGTGGTGGTGCGTACCTGTAGTCCCAGCTACTCGGGAGGCTGAGGCAGGGGAATCGCTTGAACTGGGGAGACAGAGGTTGCAGTGAGCCAAGATTGCACCACTGCACTCCAGCCTGAAGACAGAGCGAGACTTTGTCTCAAAACACACACACACACACACACACACACACACACACACACACGTCCTCTTCCTTTTAGATAATTTTAAAAACAGGGTTTCAGGCCAGGTGCGGTGGCTCACGCCTATAATCCCGCACTTTGAGAGGCTGAGGCAGGCGGATCACGAGGTAAGGAGATCCAGACCGTCCTGGCTAACACAGTGAAACCCCGTCTCTACTAAAAATACAAAAAATTAGCCAGGCATTGTGGTGGGCGCCTGTAGTCCCAGCTACTCTTGAGGCTGAGGCAGGAGAATGGCGTGAACCTGGGAGGCGGAGCTTGCAGTGAGCTGAGATGGCGCCACTGCACTCCAGCCTGGGAGACAAAGCGAGATTCTGTCTCAAAAACAAACAAACAAACAAACAAACAAACAAACAAAAACAAGGTTTCAGAGACAGCCAGGGACTTGCCTAAGGTCACACAGTGAGCTCACCAAAGCCAGGACAGAACTCAGACCCCCCAGTGCCCTGCAACCACTTCTCTCTCTGACACCTAGCCTGGTCCCTACCGGCACCTCCACCTGAAAGAAATGGAGCCAGAGCACAGACCGCCGGTTTCCTGTGGGTCCCTCCCATACTCATGACTTGGTTCACCCAAGAGCTGTTTGCGCAGGTTCCAATGACAAATGTTTACCCAACGTGAGCCGCAAGCTAGCAGCGTTTGTCAAAGTGTGACCCTGGGCCAGCCAGCTCTGATCCCAACTGCCCCAGCATCTGGTGTCCATCTCCATGGTGAGCCCAGGAGCCTGCTTAACAACCTTCTCCTGCCTCAGCCTCCGGAGTAGCTGGGATTACAGCCACCCACCACTATTCCTGGCTAATTTTTGTATTTTTAGTAGAGATGAGGTTTTGTCCTGTTGGCCAGGCTGGTCTTGAACTCCTGACCTCAGGTGATCCGCCCACCTCGGCCTCCGAAAGTGCTGGGATTACAGGTGTGAGCCACCACACCCGGCCAAAAGCCTGCATTTTAAACTCGTTCCCCTTGTGCCTCTGATGCCCTCTTTAATTTGAGAACCACTCCCTCAGAGGGCGGCTTCTTGTCTTAGCTGTCTGCAGAGAGCCCGGGGTCCTGCTGCTCCCAGAGAGGCAGAAAAGTACCCAGCTCTTACTCATCTGGCTGCCAACCCCTGGTTCATGCCTAACACCCCATAGGGCTCATAGCTGGACTGGACTTGGGAGCTGCCTAGACCAAGGCTTCCAGCCTGCTGTGCCACCAAGTGACTTGGGCAATGGTTTAACCTCTCCATCTTCACCTCTCCAGCATCTGTAAACCGTGGTGTAGGGGTGGAGGGTGGGTTGGACCAGTGGGTCTGTAAGGTCCCTTGCAGCTTTGAAGCTCCATTATTGACCCTCAAAATATTTAGCCTGGGACCTCTTTCCTCCCATCCCTGGGGCTAGATCGGATGTCTTAGGCCTTCTAAGTCGATCAGTTACTCATTCATCAAACACTAATGAAGCCAGAGGTGGTGACATGTGCCTGTAGTCCCAGCTACTTGGGAGGCTGAAGTGGGAAAATTCCCTGAGCCCAGGAGTTTGAGTCTAGCCTGGGCAATAGAGTGAGGGCCCTGTCTCAAAAAAAAAAAAAAAAAAGAAAACTACGGATTATCTATGAGATGGAACCTATGACTTGCTTCTAACTAATGGAAGATGGCAAAGATGAAGGGAGGTCACTCCTTGCTTAGATTACTTTATATAAAGCTTCCTCTTAGCAGACTGGAGAGAGAGGCTCCTTGTGGCTTCATGAACTAAGCAGCCATTGAGGAAGCCACATGGGGAGCTTGCAGCTGACAGCCAGTGGGGTCCACAGTCCAACATCCTCAAGGAACTGAATTCCGCCAACACCTGCGTGAGCTTGGCTGTGAGTTCTGCCCTGGTCAAGCCTCCACATAAGAACACAGCCCACCCGCTATCCGGATTGCAGCCTTCTGAGATGCTCAAGTTTTGGACCTGGGTAAGTCACGCCTGGACTTCTGATCCACAAAACTGATGAGATAATAATTGCATGTTGTTTGTAGCAATTTGTTACATGACATTGGAAAACTAACTCAATCTATTAACACTTTAAGCCAGGCCCTAGGTCCTGGGGATATGTGACTGAATAAAAAAATCAGACCACTTCTGCCCTCATGAACTTTATTGCCTTGTGGAGGGAAACAATTGAAGAATCACACACATTCATATTCAATGGTAAACTGTGATTATTTTTTTTTTTACCTGCTATGAAAAAAGTCATACTCTTTGACACCCCCAAAGAGTGGAGTTAGGCAAAGCTAGCGCTGAAAAGTGGGGGAATTTGCCTAGTCTAGGGGTAGAAAAGGGATGAGTCTGGGAAAGTTTCCTGGAGAAAATAATGTTTGAGCTAAGATCTGAGTGACTAAGGGATAATTACTTAGGTAAAGATTTGGGTAAATAACAACCCTGGCCAGGCGTGGTAGCTCACACCTGTAATCCCAGCATTTTGGGAGGCTGAAGTGGGAGGATCACTTGAGCCCAGGAGTTTGAGACCAGCCTGGACAACATGGCGAAACCCTGTCTCTACCAAAAAATTCAAAAATTAGCTGGGTGCAGTGGTGCATGCCTATAGTCCCAGCTACTCGGGAGGCTGAGGTGGGAGAATCGCTTGAGCCCAGGAGGTGCAAGTTGCAGCAAGCCGAGATCGTACCACTGCACTCCAGCCTGGGTAATGGAGCAAGACCTTGTCTCAAAAAATAATAATAACAGTAATAATAACTCTCACAGCTAGTATTTACTAAACACGCAGGGCCTTCTCTGGGTGTTTCACTTACAGTAGCTCCTTGAGGACATAGAATACTACTCTGAGGTTATTATTCCATTATCTTCTCCCCATTTACAGATGGGGAAGGAGGCATCCCTTAGTTAAGTAACTTGCCCCAAGTCTCAGCGTCAGTAAGCAGCGAGGGGAAGAGATTCCCACCCAGGCCTCTGACTTCAGAGCCTGCAGGGTTTTTTAATTTTTGTTTTTGTTTTTGTTTTTTTTTGAGATGGAGTCTTGCTCTGTCGCCCAGGAGTGCAATGGCGCAATCTCGGCTCCTGCAACCTCCACCTTGTGGGTTCAAGTGATTCTCCTGCCTCAGCCTCCTGAGTAGCTGGGACTACAAGCGTCCACCACCACGCCTGGCTAAGAGCCTGCGTCCTTGGCCTCTGCCTGGCCTCCCAGGCCCGGGGACGGCAGGTGTGAGGCTTCCTGGGAGAAAGGAGTGGAGCACAGTCGAGGAGCTGCACGAAGGCCGCTGGGGCAGAAGTCAGGCCAGAGGAGGGGCACGCAGGGAGATGGGGAGCCCCCAGCAGGAGTCAGGCCTCAGAGCCCACATGCACAACCTCATCAGCCTCCCCACGCACACAGCAAAATAGGGATTCCACCTTCGGAACAGGGATTTCTTCCCCAAAATGTATTTCCTGGCTGGGCGCTGTGGCTCACGCCTGTAATCCCAGCACTTTGGGAGGCCAAGGCAAGTGAACCACTTGAGGTCAGGAGTTTGAGACCAGCCAGAGCAACATGGCAAAACCCCATCTCAAAGCACATTAGCCAGGTGTGGTGGCAGGCACCTGTAATCCCAGCTGTTCAGAGGCTGAGGCACAAGAATCGCTTGAACCGGGTAGAAGGAGGTTGCAGTGAGCCAAGATCGTGCCACTGCACCCCAGTCTGGGTGACAGAGTGAGACTCTGTCTCAAAAGAAAAAAAAAAAAGTATTTCCTGATTCTTGCCACGCCTGACCTTGATGCATCAGACTCTGGCTGCTGAAATACCGAGGACAGTGACCCTGCAGCCCTCGTGTGGATTTGTCTGCCCCTGCTGTGATACCAGAAACTGCAAGGGGGGTTGGTGGGTGGTAGGAGTGGGGGTTCCCCCATGCCCAGGCCCTGCACCTGGGAAGCCTTTCGAGGCCATCACATGAGCTGCCTGAGGTGGATGGAGGAGATGGTGCCAAGCAGGCCCAAGAGATTCCCTGCTGGCCCTGGTACTGCTCCCCTGCGGATGCTCCTGGTTGGTTCACCACCTCATTGTGGAGCGAGGAGTTGAGCAGCCCAGCCACTGTGCAGGATTTCTCTCCAAGCACGGCCCCTTCCACCCTGCAATGCCTTCCTCCTCTGCACCCTAGGTCCCCCACTTCCAAGTCATTCCTTTCCAGAATGTGTCCATTCTTCTCTTCATCTTGCTAAGGAAAGTTCTGGCTCTTGGTGCTCTGGCTTGGCACCTTCTAAGCTCTGTAGTCCAGGTACCCCCCTCCCCCACCAAAAAAAAAGCGTTCTCAGCCAGGCGTGGTGGCTCACGCCTGTAATTCCAGCACTTTCAGAGGCCGAGCCCGGAGGATCACTTGAGCTCAGGAGTTCAAAACTAGCCTGGCCAACATGGTGAAACCTTGTCTCTACTAAAAATACAAAAATTCGCCAGAGTGATGGTGTGCACTGTAATCCCAGCTACTCGGGAGGCTGAGACAGGAGAATCGCTCGAACCTGGGAGGTGGAGGTTGCAGTGAGAAGAGATCATGCCACTGCACTCCAGCCTGGGTGACAGAGTGAGACTGTCTCAAGAAAACAAAAGTCAGGGCTTCTGTGCCATGACTCACCCTCTGCTCATGGAAGCAGCTAGAAAGTGAAGGTGAATCCCAAAGCACAACACTCCTTCAGGCAAAGGGAACAGAGAGGGAACAGATCTTCTCCGATCAGCACAACCCCCTCTGCTACGGACAGGTCTGCTCTCCCCGACAGCCGTCTTCTAAGCTACTACCTCTGAATCATCTTCCCAGGTGGGAAACGAACAAAGATAAATGCAAAGCCACCGTTCCAGCCCCACTCCAGACCTAGCAAGACCTCCTTACCCCTCTCAAAAGGGGCACGATGGCTACACAACTTTTTCTGCACAAATTTGCCATCGTGAAATATGTTTGGAAAGGACTTCAGCAGCTTTTAACATTGCTGAACTTGAAAAAAATGGCATCAAGCAGCAATTCACTCAAGGCTCTTCTGGGTCCTTTTAAATTCTTGCCAGATGATGCAGGTGGCAGGGGTGACAGAGGGTAATGGCAGTCTCGGGGGATGGGAGGGCTTCACAACTGTGTCTGTGGAAGAAGTCTTTTCCAAATTGGCTTATTCAAAAAGCATGCTTAGCAGTGACCAAAAATGACACAGTTGGCACGGTGGATTTCTTTCACAAGAAGAAAGAGCCTAGGAATTAACGGAGTTTTCTAACTGGAAGGTTTTTGTGGTTACTGTATTTTCCCACATGTAATTACAAGCTGGAACAAAGGCTGAAAAACTTGGAGGATCCTGACCACGAAGGCCCCACCATCCAGCCACCTGCTTCGGTGTGTACTGAATTTAAAAGACCTCTAAGATGCAGACCGATTTGCTCTCCACCTCACAGTTCTATTTTCAGAAGAGTCAAGAAGTTGGGGAGACCCAAAATGAATGATGGCAGAACTGAATTGGTTTATAATTCCTCCCCACAGACAGACAAGACAGATAGACAGACAGACAAAACCACTTGGAAAACTCAAAATAGATGCTTGCTTGTAAAGTTTATTGACAACTGTTTGGTCCCAACACACAAAACAGCACTTGAACCACAACAAAAGTGTTCAAACAAAGTAGACAATTAAGAAAAACATCTCTTTCCCCCAAACCCAATCCAAAACAAATAGTGCAAGATGGGAAAGGGGGTTTTGGTGAAAACTTTTGTCATTTTTTTTAAACAGATAAATTTAATCCGGTACATCTTTCCACCCAGAAATAAAGAATTACATTGTCTTAATGCTCAAACATCATTTTACCACATCATTTAATTAAGCCTCTGGATAAAAAAATAGATAGCAATTGGACTGGCCATTGTGGAGTACATTATGAACACAACGTGCTTCCGACGTCTTCTCTCTCATTTTCAGACAGCGATTGTTAAGAGCCACACACACGTCCCAGACTAAGCAGCAACTCCAGTGAATGGTACTCAGACACACTCACGGGACGGCACAGAACTTGATTCTTCTTTGTCTGCTGCCCAAAGAACCTGTTCTTTGAGTCTGTTCCAGGTGACTTGTAATGATACCTCTCATGGTTTTAAAGTCCACCATTCTTTACATGCTAGCACAACTGAAGTCCAAGCGTGCAAACTCAGCCTTATGAAATCTTAGAACAAGGCAACTGATGTTCTCAACACCAACTATTACATTGTTTAAAAGCTCCTTTAAAAAAATTGCACATTTGCATTTAACTTCCTGTAACACTATGTCTGTAGAGGAAATGCCTTCAGGAGGATTCGGAGAGCGCCATAATACTTAAGAGGGTTTTTCCATGGTGTTCTGTCTTGACTGGGGCCATGTGTTGAGAACTGGGAATCACTGGCTTCATTTAAAAGTTTTGGGGAACAAAAAATCTGACTTGTAAAAATCTCTCTACAGCCCTTATTTTGTGGCATTTTATCAAAATGCTGGCTATGAAATCAGAGTCCATTTTCTGGCTTTCTAGAAGTTACCAAATATAAACATTTCCCCAAAAGAAACCATCTAACTAGTGGAAGACCTTACGCCAACAGGTTCTTTCTGCTCCATGAATGAATCCGCCTTTTTTGCCCGACAAATACAATCCATTGTAAATGTCAGGTTTCTCTAGGGGGGGTGAGAGGCCACCCGTCAGCGGACACCTCAGGCACCTAGAGAGGAAGGCCGTTCCACACCAGACGCCACAAAAAACCCAGACATGCTTCCAACAGCGAGAAGTAACGAGAGTAAAATCAGACACGATTAAAAGATGCTGAGCTGACATACACACACATAAAGCTTCCCAGCTACCGATACCAGCTTTAAAATTATAATAACAAGGTTAAGCGGATCAACCTTGGCCTTCCTATGTGTAGGTAGAATTCCTGTCTCTTCCCAGTGGAAATCGTATTGATCCCGCTGCTGCTGAAGCACCTCCCCACTCAGCTCTGATTTGTAATTTATGCACTTGATGCATATTTTCAAAAATCAGACTCTTTCCAATGCTGCCTCTCGACACACAATAATGTGTGTTGTAATCCGAATGCTGACTTTAAATCCATGACATCGAGACCATCTCCTTTTCCTTAACCTAACCCATATCAAACTGGAACACAGATGGGAAGCTTAAAACATCCTCAACTTTCTAGAAAGCTCCTAAATGGAACCCCAAAGTAGAAACGTTTAAAAAAATTTGTGATGAAGCCACATTTGTCAACTACAGACATAGTTTAAATAAAAAACAAGGCACACTTACAAGTCACATGGAAGCCAGGAACCTTCACATTCCAACCTGAAAATACACTCCCAACCCCTCGCCTACCCTTCTCCTTCAGTGTGTGAACACACAGGCTTGCGGGACAGGCTTTGCTTCAAAGACATGCCACGCACTGGGTTAATACTGTTGGAAACACCAGTAAGCAAAGGCTGAGAGACTATATTATGCTACATGTAGGATGACACCACTGGCGTGGCTCAATGGAAGCAAAGCCGCTTCCTGCTAGTTGAGCTCTTAGTGCTGTCTTCTTTTGGAACACCATTATATTTCATAATAGTTAGGGAAGTTTGGTAAAATATATTAAGGATTCTTTAACAAATGCCACAAGTTCTTCAAACAATTGAAAAAAGAAAAAGGAAGAATAAAGAAAAGAAAGACTTCAGCTCAAAGCTGTGTTCAATGTAAAAGAAAAACATGATGGAATACAGGTAAGATGAAGTAAATGGCTTCAGGGGCTTTTCATGACACAGAAAAGGATGTATTTTTGAAACCCACTTTTGTGTGCAGAATCAGACAGTGTTTTCCCATCCTAATTCTATATTGGAAATGGGAGTTAAAGCTTGGTTATGGGTGCTAAGGAAAAGTTGGCTGCCAATTTGACTCTATTTTGGGTTGCTTTTGGCCGGGCTTTCCGCAGGGTCCTTGATAAGCTGTGACTCGGAGGTTTCCGAGGAGGGGCAGGGAGGCAGGGGGACAGCTGCTGAGATGCAGGAAGAGCTGGAGTCGGAGGTCAGAGTTTTGCTCTTTCCTGGTATTGGAATCTCCATTTTTCCTTCTTGGTTTAAAATCATCATTTCTGGAAACACAGAAAAGCAAACAGATTCAGTTCCAGGATCTGTAAAAAGTGCGGGTTTTCTTTCTTGCTCATATTTGCTCAAAAGATAATAATAAAAAGCCTCGAAATGCTACATCTATGCCACAGTTCACATATGAGTTGTGTGGCCAGTGTACTTGGCACAGAAGTCAAGTATCTATTAACTGCATCCCACCTCTCCAACTGGATTACCAAGTTGCAAAGATCTGTATTTTGAGCTATAAATTATTGAGCAAAGGTTAACACTTTTTTTTTTTTTTTTTCCATTTTGAATTCTCTGCTCATTCATTCTCCCTGCCAGATATTAAGGACCCATAAGCTAACCATGACTTAGAGACTTCCTGAGGCAGGAGGCGGGGGGTGGGGTCGAAGCGTCTCAGTGTCAGGGAGCTCCAAGCCCGTTCCATTTAGAGAGGACCTAGCTCCCCATGGGTCTATTACCGGGGTAAGAAAGGACCACGCCAAGTCAAAATCACCCTCAGAACCAGGAGGTGAAGCACAGCCAGCTCTCCCGCAGTGCTTCCAGACTGCCATTTCTGGGGCTGAGCCACATGTCATTCACATGCTCGACACACAGGGCCATGCTGCTTGAAACAGATGCATCATTATGCCTTAGGCTCCCACTGCATAGGGCACAGGGCTCCAGATCCCAAAGGCCCACGGAAGGTGAGAGTGGCAGAGGGGACGGGAGAGCCAGCTCCCTGCCCAGGCTGACCCTCAAGAGGAGAGAGACTGACAAAACTGCCCACACTGTTTTAATTACTTTCCTCTCTCATCCTGTGCATGCAGCCAAACTTGCCCAGAATAAAGGCACAAAGGCCACAATCCCACAAACGAGCTAACGTCAATCTGCCACCAACCCTAGCGAGGCACTGCACAGGAGCATGGCGTGCGTCTAGGCCTGCCTGCACAGGCTGGTTCAATCCGCAGGCAGTTACTTCCCCATCTCCTATTTTCCAAGTCAACAGCCTCAGTTCTTTTCCTGGGCAACAGTGCTGAACACTGCTGAGGACAACAGTGCTGAACACATGCCAAGATGGTAAAAGCCAAGCCAGGAGTCCGCGGGGTTGTTCCTGGTGACCTGGAAAGCAGCATCAGCAGTGGGGAGGAGCTGGGTTCCAACAGATGAAGAGCAGGGAAGGACCTGTGCGGGGCAGATGTGCTGTCCCCTCCAGAGGCCAGGCGACACCACAGGACAAGAGGGCTTGGGTTCCAATCCCGGCTCTGCCTTTGCTAGCCCAGCAGCCCAGGGCCACTGCCTCTCTAGTGACAGCACCAGCTGTGCCTTAGTCACGCAGCCTGTGAAATAAAGCGGCCGCCCCACACCTGGAGTGTGGTGAGAGCTCAATGTGATGGTGTCCGTCAGCCCTGAGCACAGGGTCAGCACCAACGCCTGCACGAGGCTGGGACTCAGTGTGCTCAGCTTCCTGTCTGTTCTCAGATCATTGGATAGAGTCCAGGGGCTCCAGCCACATGCACCTCTCTCCATTCACCCGTTTATGAAGCTCTGGGCCCTGCGGCCACCATGGGTAATGCGCACGCCTGGTGACAGGCATACCTGAGAGCAGCTGAGCCTCCACAGAGTCTGGGACAGTGAAGCCCAAAAGGCCCCCAACCCTCCCCTGTGGACTCGTCCACAGCCCGAAGCCACCAGCCCCCAGAGGTGCCAAATCGCCCTTGCCTGACGCTCACCAGGCAACCTGGGGCTGTATCCAATTCTGCAGGAACCCAGGTGGGGAAAGAAGGTCGAATAATCAGCGCAGTGTTTTTCACCTGAAAAGGGGGAGTCCCTTCCCACCTCCGTCATTTACTGTATCAGCATCTCATCGTGGTTTTGTTTTCAACCCCAAAGAAAACCCCCACGACAACACGGAGTCACCCACCAGAAGGCTCCTGAGGGTGCTCCTCAAACTGAATGAGATCAGCAGATTGGAGGATGACGGGGTCTGGTCTCAGCTGAGGGGACGGCAGGCACGAGGGGACGGGTGCACACAGGAGGTCAACGGGGGAGTCGTCGGTCAGGCGGAGAAGCTCCGGCTCCATGTGACTGGGCCCTGGACAAAGAAGGCGGGCTGGGGCGCTACAGGACCTCCACGCCCACCCCCAGCACACACCCCGGGCTCACACGTGAAGTTTTCCTTCTAAGCCTTAAAGATTAAGAGAGTCAAGAAGTATTTAAGGTATTAAAAAAACAAACCAACCCAAAACCCACTAACAGGAAGATCCTGGTAATGGAATGCCTTAATAAGCTAGTTCTCCCGAAGATCTGTGTTCTCAGGAACACCGGCCCCTAAAAGGTCCAACCAGATAAAAGGGTCCTGTAGTCAGTTTCCAAAGAGAGGGGACAGCCTGAGACGGGGTGTACGTGGTTATCAGCAAGCGGAAGCCCAGAATCCGAAGCCCTGGGCTTGGTTCTGCGGCTTCCTAGCTGCCGACTGTGGGTGAGCTGTGGAATACGTGACTGCCCGAGAACTGCGCGCCTCCGCTGCAGAACGGAGGTCAGCACTGCTGAAGGCTGCCCCGGCAGCTGATTCCCAGGAGGGCACCTCATAAAACGTCAAATGCCATGTAACTCAGTTATCCTAAGGGCACAGGGGACGGTAACGTGCTATCTATCTCACCACATCTTTTGAAGACAAAATTCTCACCTATAACGATGAATTCAAAAATCCTTCAGAAAAGTTAGAACTGCTGTAACATTCATGAGAACTGGCCTCTATCTACTACAGAGGTGGATCTACCTGAACTCTATGTGACTCGGTGTAATTTTGGGTAATATTAAGCATTAGTATATCAAGTCCTGCCTAGGGCTGTCCTGTGACAAACACGCCTTGACCAGCCTTGAGTCAGGCGCCCTGAGCCCACTTCTGGATCAGGCCTTGACCTTGGCCTTCCATCTGGATTGGGCCTTGACCTTAGCCTTCCGTGTCTGTTGCTGAACTTGCCGGGTCCAGTCTTGGCTTGAGCCATTTTAGTGAGAATCCCGTCGCCCTTGAGACCTCATCACCCTTCATAGCTGATGTCTGGATCCTTGGTCAGCCGGCCTGCCTGCCCGTAGCAGGAATCCTCTTCGTAATTTCCCACCCCGAGCCCTCACTCTGCTCCTAGGCTATGTATTGGGAGTTGGCTCTCTCCCCGCTGTTGCAAGTGTCATGAATTTCCATTATAACAAGTGTCAGAATAATTTTTTTCTTCAACACCTGAATTGGGGTAAGACGATCATTATTGGGTTGCCAACATCTTTCAGGGACATTTTTTTTTTTTTTTGAGACGGAATCTCGCTTTGTCACCCAGGCTGGAGTGCGGTGGTGCGATCTCAGCTCACTGCAAGCTCCGCCTCCCGGGTTCACGCCATTCTCCTGCCTCAGCCTCCCGTACAGCTGGGACTACAGGCGCCCGCCACCACACCCGGCTAATTTTTTGTATTTTTAGTAGAGACGGGGTTTCACCATGTTAGCCAGGATGGTCTCGATCTCCTGACCTCGTGATCCGCCCGTCTCAGCCTCCCAAAGTGCTGGGATTACAGGCGTGAGCCACCGCGCCCGGCCCTCAGTGACTTTAACCAGTCAGCCAAACAATGCTAACAAATAAAGGTCAATTTTTCCCTCTGCTACTAATTAAATACCAAAACTGCTTTGAAAACTGTGTGGCTATTTAACTTCAGCGGATGGGATGACTTGCTGGAGTCCTTTCCCTCGCTCTGCCCGACCCCAAGCCATTTCTCCTAGAATTTCACAAGCTCTTATGTCTCTGCTTGTCCTCTCTTACCACTGCCACCAGCTCCAAGCTCGAGTTCCGAGGCTGTGTGCGGTTCGGGCACCTCCAGGATGCGCTCGCCCTCCGAGGGCTGGTTTTCATGATTGGCAGGGGAGAGACCGAGTGAACTCAAACGACCTGCAGGACAAACAGCACCCGTCAGAGAGAAATGTCAGTGAGAGAACCGTGATTTTTTAAGGGGGGAGGGAATGGGTGCTTACTTACTTTTCATGTCATTTTTTAACACTACAATTCTCTTATGACCATGTCCTTTTATCCAGACCACCTGCACACAAGACATACTACTGGTTAAGCAGTGGAAAAGGAGGGGACAGAAGCCCTAACATTCAGGAAGAGTGTGACCTACGGTGCCTGCCTTAGGCCAGAATTTAGGAGCTGAGTTACTGCCAAGAAGCATGTTTCTCTACTCTCTCCTTAGCTTTTAAAGCAACAGAAGCAGCTGACAGAAACATGCCCCCATAAAAGCAGAGTAGTTCAAAACCATGAGACACAGTTTCAGAAATATTCTTTATAATTCTTAAAAAGACTGTCTTCCAAACACTAGTCTTGGCATATAAATTAAGGTAGTTCTCCCATGAGAGTTCTTGCCATTTTTTTGCAGAAACACCACCTAAAAGAATTAAGAGCAATCTCTCAGACCCTTTAAACTAAGTTCATGATCAGAATCATAAAGTCCTCTCCCTGATGGTGCCACTCTCCATCTCAGCCAAGCAGAGTGGTAGTAGTAGAGCTGGGCTCCCAGGCCCCCGACATGTGCACCCCGTGGCCAGGTCACTGATGGCAGCTCCCAGGCGAGTTTTGCCTGGGTCCTTGCTACTTGCTCTATTCTACTATTTTCACTTGGCTCAATCCCTCCATCCAGCACTGACCCAGACCTCTGCAGTGGCCAGGATCCTAGCCCAGTTCCCTCCTCCATGCCTGCTTCTCTCTGCTCTACCATGGACAGCGCCACTGGGTGCTTTTCAAACGCAAACCTGGGCTCCAGCTCTCTCCAACACAGTCCTCCCTCCTTACCTGGAGGAGCCACATCCTCCCTAACCGAGCTCTCGGCTCCCTGTTAGGCTCTCCACACTCCATGCCACTTGTCACATCCCTGCATCTGCTCATGCCATCATCCCCTCTGCCCAGAATGCTCTCTCCCCTCCTTGTCACGTGGTTCCCTTAGGCACATCCTTGTAGGTTCCGTACCAGACTCCCCAGGCTTGGGAAGTGGGCCCTGACACGGCCTTCCTCAACGCGCCCACTGAGTAGGGGGCTCCTGGCCATCACTGCGCTGACCACCCTGACTAGCTGCCCGCTTGGGGATCCTGACTCTCCCATTACCCAACACCTTTCTGAGGTTAGAGCCTGAAACTTACTCACCTGGCATACAGGGATTTAATAAAGGTTTACAGAAAGAATCAAGGAGAAATGCTAAAATCATTTACTTTAGACCAACAGTATGTTTTGAAAGGATCAATTCAAAATGCCTGCCGTTCCGTTATTCTGGCAGCATTTTATTTTTCTGTTCAGGAGAGTTAGCCTGTGGCTCAGCTCTTCAGAAGATGCTCTCCCAGAAGTTGTGCCCACCTGTGGAATTGCTCCCAAGAGCTCCTCCACGCTGTTGTGGCCATAGGTCTTGGGCTGCAGAGTTTCTCCGACATACTTGGTATAGGCCATGGAAAACTCATGAAGGAAAATCTGCTGGTAGTGATAAGTATGAAGTAAAGAGCGCACGTTCTTTGCAAACAAATACAGACTTGTGAGCTTCACACATTCTTCCATCTTATCATTAGTGAAAACCTGGGTAAAAAGAAAAAGTAGCATTAGAAATGTCAGTGACTGGCCCTGCCCCCTGGAAAGTGAGGGCCTCCCACTGAGGGAAAAGGCCCAGAGGTGAAGACGAAGAAGAAGGCAAAGAAGAAGATGAAGATGAAGAAGGAGACGACAAAGACGAAGACGACAATGAAGACGACGAAGACAAACACGACAAAGACAAAAAAGACAAAGATGAAGAAGACACAGGCAACAAAGATGAAGACAAACACTAAGAAGATGAAGACAAAGACAACGAAGACGACGAATTAGACACAGATGAACAAGATGAAGAGACACAAAAGATGAAGAAGAAAGGAGAAGGAGGGAGAACGGAAGGAAGGAAGGAGGGAGGGAAGGAGGGAGAGAGGAAAAAAGGAAGTGGGGAAGGAAAAGGAGGAGCGTCAAGGATTTCCTCCAAGAGAAGGCTATAGCCTCCAGCAAACTTCAGTTCTATTTGTAAGTCGAAGGCTGCAGTGGTCTGAAGAGATTGTGTGAGTAGGGAAGAAATCAGGGGAGGCAAACCATGGCGGCAAATCACTGTACACACAGTGGACACTGAGGCCATTAAACCACCTCTCAAACCAGTTTTCCAAGAAACACTGTGATGGAGGATGATGCTAGCATTATTTAAGAACACATCAAACGTAACAAGAAACAAAAACAAAACCCTTGTGTATGCAGGGTAAGGAAGCAGATTTCTTTACCATAAACCTTTTCAGAGTGTTTAACATGCTCTGGAGTCGCCAAGAGAAAGGATATTCCCAATCTTAGCGAGCCAGGGAAAGTCCTTTGTCCTGGAACATCCATTAACACCTATCCAGAACTGGTGTTCTTAGGATAGATATTAACAGAGTTTAGAAAACGTTGGATGTATATCCTTTCATTATTTAATGATCAGTCCCGTAGTTAGATGATGATGGCATAACATTCTTCTTTTAAATTGCTGGGGCTCATTTGTTAATATCTTATTTAGGATCATTTTCTCTTCAGGGACTATCTTATGTTTTTGGTATTAAACTTATTTTGGCTTCATAAAAATAAGTGGTAAGCTTTCCTTTTTTTTCTTTTTCAGCAACCTAGCACAGTATTTTTTTTTTTCTAGGAGATGGGTTCTTGCTATGTTGCCCAGGCTGGCCTCAAACTCCTACTCCTGGGCTCAACTGATTCTCTAGTCTCAGCCTCCTTAGTAGCTGGGATTATAGATGTGTACCACCTCGCCTGGTCCAGAATGATTTTTTTTTTTTTTTTTTTTTTGAGACGGAGTCTCGCTCTGTCGCCCAGGCTGGAGTGCAGTGGCCAGATCTCGGCTCACTGCAAGCTCCGCCTCCCAAGTTTACGCCATTCTCCTGCCTCAGCCTCCCGAGTAGCTGGGACTACAGGCGCCCGCCACCTCGCCCGGCTAGTTTTTTTGTATTTTTTTAGTAGAGACGGGGTTTCACCGTGTTAGCCAGGATGGTCTTGATCTCCTGACCTCATGATCCGCCCGTCTCAGCCTCCCAAAGTGCTGGGATTACAGGCTTGAGCCACCACGCCCGGCTCAGAATGATTTTTTAAAAGGTAGATTTATCTGTTCTTCCAGGGTTGGTTAAAATTCCACTGTTGGCCGGGCGCGGTGGCTCAAGCCTGTAATCCCAGCACTTTGGGAGGCTGAGACGGGCGGATCACGAGGTCAGGAGATCGAGACCATCCTGGCTAACACGGTGAAACCCCGTCTCTACTAAAAATACAAAAACTAGCCGGGCGAGGTGGCGGGCGCCTGTAGTCCCAGCTACTCGGGAGGCTGAGGCAGGAGAATGGCGTAAACCCGGGAGGCGGAGCTTGCAGTGAGCTGAGATCTGGCCACTGCACTCCAGTTTGGGCGACAGAGCGAGACCCCGCCTCAAAAAAAAAAAAAAATTCCACTGTTATCTCACTTGGTCCTGATGCCTTTTTCA
>NW_016805229.1:1591981-1616088 GCF_001698545.2 Rhinopithecus bieti | reverse complement strand
AGAGCGAGACTCCGCCTCAAAAAAAAAAAAAAATTCCACTGTTATCTCACTTGGTCCTGATGCCTTTTTCAGTGGTAAATTTCAGGGATCTTTTATAGTCTCTTTTATGGTAACTGGTCTAATTTTTAACTTCTTGAGCGAGTTTTGGCGACTAATTTTTTCCAGAATTTCATTTATTTACTCTAGGTTTTTGTATCTGTTGCCTGAGAATTGCATGCAGTAGTCTCTTAAGATTCTCCCAATCTTGGAGCACCATTCTTGAAAGGCTGCCTGCGGACTGGCTGGGCAACCTTCCTTTCTGCCCTTGCCTCACTCAACTCTCACTTCAAGTCACCACATAAACCATCTCACTCAGAAAGATAAACAGTAGCAAAATCCATCCTGGAACAGGACAAACACACGCTAGTGCCAGGATGAGGAGACCAGGCTTTCAATGGCTTTTGCCACCCATTTAGGCAGGGCTGCTTCACTGCCTGAGGTCTCAGCGTGTTCATCTATGAAATGGTCTCTCAGGTCCCTTCCAGCTCCACACACTCTAATCTAGACCAGCAGGTAATCCGGAAATGGACAATCGATAGTTTGCAATATTTCTAAAGAGCCATTAACGTGCGTACCTCAACCAAGTATGGCAGGCTCTTGAGCAGTTCAGTCAAGGTCATGAATCCATATTCACAGGGGTTAAGGGGAGTGTTGTGGGTACTTTCGTAATGTCTCTTGAGCTCCTCAACAGAAAGATGGGTGGTTCCTTCCCAAGACATCAACAATACCAGCAACTGGGCAGTGAGAGATCGTAGAGACTTTCGGTTGATCAGCTGAATCTGTCTGCCAGATTCTATATCGGCAACCTGGGGAAAATGAGAATTCATGCTTTCAGAACTCCAGAGAGATAACCTTGGTTATACCCAACTCGGCTCACTTCATTTTGGTTAAGGAGACCAACAGATGAAAAATCTGATTTTTTTTCTCCTACACTGAAATAAAGCAAGTGGGTTTGTTTTTAGCTTCTTTGGGACACCAGACCAACACAGAAGCAGAAATTGTCCTCCCCCTGCTGGTCCATAAGTGAAAACTCTCATCAAGGTAATAATGGAGGAGGAAATTGCATCAGTCTCTTTATTTTTCATTCATTCTTTCCAAATCCCACTGTAAGAAGGAGACAGGCTGGCCAGCTGACGGCCAGTGGTCCAAGCTTGTGAAGTGTGGGTTGCTGTGCTCGAAGGCGGAGTAGGGGATGGGGAGGCTAAACTACAAGCAACACTCACATGGCTTCTGTGCAGACCCAACTTGCCCATGTGCGTCCCCAGGGCAGGCTGGGGAGGTGAGAGAGGGTCTACTTTCACTACAAGGTAAGTTGCATTTTTCTAGTCTGCTATTACTAACCACAAAGCTGGTATTTTCATCTGACTAGTACCTGTCCACTCCTCAATTATTTCAGATTCTCAAGGAGATAAAGGGTTTAAGTGGCTAAATGCATTGACAGGGAAACCTCACAAAACAGAGACTGTCATGTGGGAACCAAACACCATGTGAAGAAACACGCATCTGGTGACTGAGCCAGCAGGCCTTGGGTGGCGGGGGTGAGTCGGTGGACTGAGCCTTTCCTGACAAAAAAACCAGGCAGAGCTTTGGCACGCGTGCGGCTCCGGCACTGCTCTCACAAACCAGCGCTCATCCAGACAGCCTGTTTACCCCCTTTATCTGGTTTTCCTGCCAGGGCCAAAGGTCTCGGCAGGGCTAAGTCATCGTAAGTTGGCACTCTTTGGACCGTGGATTCTGAGAGGCAGAGAGAGGTGGGTGGCATTGAGGAGCCATCCCAAGGTCAGGACATCTTTATCTGGTTCTGCCATGTGCCCAGAGCAAAGGCAGGAGGGAGGCTGGCAGGCTCCCACCCCACTTACCATGGTTATGGGACCATACAGATTTCCTGCTCAGAAGCGAGTTTCATCAACCGACACCATTCCAGGGAATCCCAGTCATGGTAGCTACCCGGACCCCCACCACCACTACGGCCGCTTAGGAAAGAAAGCAAACCAGAGCCTGCTCCTCTGGTACGACTTGGATCCCTCCCTTAATTCTCAATCCCAGCCATGCATTAGAATCCCCCGGGGAGCTTTGACAAACACCAACGCTCACAGTGCACCTGGACTAATTCTGTGAGAATCTCAGAGGGAGGGTTGGAGAAGCTCCCAGGAGATGCAGTGGGCAGCCAGGGAGGCATCACGGAGCCTCTCTCAGCTCTCCCCATCCTTGTTGCTCACACCCCAGCTGCCCGCCCATCACACTCACCCAGCAAAGCCCTGGGGTCTTCCTATCCACCTGAGCCCACCCCTTTCATCATCCTGCCAACTGAACACCAAGGGACCTGTCCCACACCACAGCCTTATGGCCTTTCAATGCCTTGCGTGTCATCTCCAACGACATCCTCTTCTGTTCAATTTCACTGCAGACACCCGTCTCCAGGGTCACAGTGCAAACCTGTCATTACCCCATCCAACAGAAATCACTCAAACCTCCTGAGCATCCCACTTGTAAAAGCAAGTCGGGAGCTGCTGTTGGGGTGAGAGTGCAGAAAGAGACTCTACCCGCTCAACTCCTCCCCTTCTCAAACCTCAGCAGTAATACTGCCTCCTATCTGCTGACAATTCGCCAGCCCCCTCCCTTGCTTCACTCTCCTCTTTTGTCATCCTGCCACTGACATTCTTGTCAATGTTTAAATTCCCTCATCCCATGCCTTTTCCTGGCGCCCACTGGTAAACTCCCACCTTGAATCCGACCACCTGCTTTCCCTGAGCCGACACCTGCACAGCCACACCCCAACTGCTGCTCTCTGAGAGTCTACGGTGCCAATGTGCACGGAGCTCGCGATACCCCTGCAGCCCACATGACATCCAGATCAAGCCATTCTCCAATCACCATGACAACTGCGGACCTTCTCCCCACTCCTACCTCCTGAGCCCTGCCTCTCCTCTCTCTCTAAGCACAGATCAGTCCCTCTCTCTGGTGGAAAATCACTCTTGGAAGAAGACTCCCTTCTATTCCTGATGACAAACATCAGACCTGCCCAGGCCTGCCCCCAGCCTATTGCCCTGTATGCTTCCTTCTTCCTCTGTGTGCTAGTTTCCCAGTCTCCCACACCTCAAGGCCCTCCCGTCTTAGCCCTTCTCACCCTTGTATGTTCATCTTCTCTCTCTAGACAGATCCACATCAATGGCTTTCAGACTTGCTCAAGTTTTTCCAGGTAGGAAAACCAACAGCCCAAATCCTCCCTTGCTCCCTCAGCCCCACAGCCTCTAGCTGCTGCCCCAGCCCTCCATCTTCACAAGCAGACAAACCAGGTTGCTGTGCAGATGACCTGGGCCATTTTCTCACCTCTCCTCACTCCTCACCCCACTCCCAGGTGGGTTCTGTCTGCACAATCGACGCTGCCACTGACCTGGCCGGCGGCACCGACTCTCCCCACTGAGCTAAACCCGGAGGTCAGGCAGTCCCTCTCTGACCTGCCTTCCTATGATGCTGCTGGCCATTCCTCTGTCTTGGCTCAGGGATGTTCCGCTCTCCTGGTGTGCTTCCTGCTCTCTCACCTCCTCCTCTAACCAACCAGTACCTAAGGAGAGCTCTGAGCCGTCCTACCTCTGCCAAGGTAAGGACTTCTTCTTCCCTGCAGTCCAATACATTCAGAAACATAGTGGGGGCCAGGTGCGGTGGCTCATGCCTGTAATCCCAGCACTCTGGGAGGCTGAGGCGGGCGGATTATCTGAGGCCAGGAGTTCGAGACCAGACTGGTCAGCATGGTGAAACCCTGTCTCTACTAAAAATACAACAACTAGTTGGGCATGGTGGCGGGCGCCTGTAATCCCAGCTACTCGGAAGGCTGAGGCAGGAGAATCGCTTGAACCTGGGAGGTGGAGGTTGCAGTGAGCCAAGATCGCACTATTGCACTCCAGCTTGGGCCACAGAGCAAGATTCCATCTCCAAAAAACACCTCACAGTGGGAAGGAAAAGGAGAATGAACCCATTCTGGCTGTTTACGGAATTAAATGACACAGAAATGTGTGCAGCTAGTAATGGGACTGTAACTGAGGGTGCCGTCCTTCATGCTTCCCTTTCCATTCCTTCCTCCTGGCAGTGACTTCTCCTGGTCCTGTGGGGGAGGGGGCGGAAAACTGGCAGCTGCTCTGCCTAGGATGGGGAGGGTCAGTGCAGTCCAGGGCAGGAAACAGGACGAGCTGCCCTTTCTACTACAGCTCTGCCAGCGACAAAGGCCACTCTGCACCCGCGCTGGCTCCTAAGCCTACTCCTAAATGGGTGAGAATGTGGAGAGACAAGACACTGTGTGATTACAGCTCCCAAGAACATCACAGGCAAAGCTCTCACTGGAAGGAGTTGAGCTCAGGCCAGCAGCGCTGAGGCGGCTGCACCTGATGACCGAACCCTGGGGTGAAGAGTGACCTCATCAGTTCACAAAGGCGTAGCTTTGGCAAGACCATTCAGAAACACACAAGAGGAAGACCAAAACTAAACTTCCAAACCAAGGCTTCTCCTATTACGTAATTAGCACTAATGACACAAAACAAGTTGTAAGGCTGTGACAGTTAAGTAGTTCAAGGTGTAAATACAGAAACGCTACAGCACATGCAAATGTACTAATGAGAATTAGGACACTACAAGCTTTATCCCATGACGAGGGGGAAAAAAAAACATTTACCTTCACGACATGGCAGAGTTTCTGAGTTAAAGCCGAAATGGAACTGACATCATAGTCTTGGAGACGAAATGTATAACCAAAAGTTTTAGCATATTCTGTAAGGAGATCTGTCATCATAAGGCAGTTATCTTTTTGGGACCGAAGGAGTTTAACAAACTGGGCAGCTAGAGCTTTGAACCGCTCTACCTCTGTCAAAGTAAGGATCTTTTCTTCTCCACATTCCAATACCTTCGAAAACACACAGCGGGAGGAAAGGGAGAATAAACAAATCACAGTCGTTTACAGAATAGCAAAAAAATGTGTGCAACTAGTAATGAAGAAACAAGTTAGCATTACTGAATGGGTATAGAGTTTCAGTTCTGTGAGATGAAAAAGTTCAGAAGATTGCTTGCACAACAATGTGAATGTGCTGACCACTACTGGTCAATAAATAAAAAAACAGTTACAATGCTAACTTCTGTGTTATGTGTATTTTGCCACAATAAAACAATTTTTAAAAAGCATTTTAGTAAAAAAAAAAATTAATAAAATCAACAGAAATTTGGTTTAACTTAGCAACAGCTTAACAGCTTAGCACTGATGTTACCTCATGTACTCAGCCCTACCTTCAACATGAAGGTTTTGAGAAGTATAAAACTAATGAACAAATATTCAGTGTAAGAAATCAGCCAGGTGTGGTGGCTCACGCCTGTAATCCCAGCACTTTGGGAGGCTGAGGCTGGCGGATCAACTGAGGTCAGGAGCTCAAGACCAGCCTGGCCAATATGGTGAAATCCCTCTCTACTAAAAATACAAAAATTAGCTGGACACAGTGGTGGGCACCTGTAATCCCAGCTACTTGGGAGGCTGAGGCAAGTGAATTGCTTGAACCCGCAGGCGGAGGTTATAGTGAGCTGAGATAGCGCCACTGCACTACAGCCTGGGAGACAAGAGAGAAACTCCGTCTCAAAACAAAAAAACAAAAAAAACCAAATCAACCTACTTAACCCTTTTTTCAATAATTACCCTAAGACAAGTTTGAATAATTCTTTATTGAAGGAAAAGCCAAATTTATCTAAAATACTAATGAGTCAGTAATATGGCTTCTCTGATTGGAACAGCTTAGATTTTCATCCTCTTTCATAACTCCCTACTTCCCAGGAAAACAGGTCTTGAATGTGAAAAAAAATTTCCAATATGTTGTCCAGAAAAACACTTTATAAAATTAGAATTTCTTCACTCACTTGTAAAGTATCAGGTATGGCTTCAAAAAGCTCAAGTAGTTTGGTAAACCCATAGTATGCAAGTTTGCACTGCCGGCCGAAGTGGTGATGGTAAGAGGGAATAAATTTATTAAAGGGCATCCGGAAATGGGGTTGGTGACGCAGCAAATCAACGACATCCTTGGAGAACTGTTTTGTCCTCTCTATTTCATCCTGAGTGCGTTCTTTAAAAAAAACAAAAAACATAAAATCAGTTTTTTTCTACCCATTTGTGTTCAACATCCATACTAGAGTAAATCCTTTTGGGAATTTATAAGTGATATCATCCTTGCATTCCAAACATACACAACCTAAAAACACATACACTCTTCCGTCTTTGCAAGTGGTTCTCAAACATGTTCCAGGGTAGAAGACCAGGAAGTCATGATACTATTTTATTATGAAATGCATATATATTCATCTTATAAGCTAGAAACAGGTCATCTTACAAGCTAGAAACAATTTTCTAGCCCCTGCCCCGTATCTATTAAAATGACACACACTCAGGTCCCTGTACTTAAGCAAGTACTCTAGAAATTATTCCCATGAAATCACACTTCTGAATATCCCCATTACTTTTTGTTTACTCATCTGATCTTCAGTTAAAACTTGCTAGCAGAAAAGAGAATCAGGCTTCAAAAGTTGAACAAAAAGATGAGGAAAAGCTTAAGCTGAGATTGTTTCTATTAATTTTTAAGTGAGAACTGGAAAAGTACTGGCATTACTAACTTTGGCCCTGGAATTCTATGATTTCGTGGACATCAGTGTTCTGCAGGAGCACAGTTTAAGAACCAGATAACAGAAGGAGTATATGACCATACAGTCACCCCTTGGTGTTCTCAAGGGATTGGTTCCAGGACTCTGCTTGGATACCAAAATCCGCCACCTACTCAAGTCCTGCGGTCCGCCCCGCGGAACCTGCAGACATGAAGAGTTGGCCCTTGGTATCCATGGGCTTCGCATCCCTCAATCACTGTACTTTCTACCCGTAAGTGGACCTGTGCAGTTCTGATCTCAACTGTAACTATTAAAATTTGAAAGGCAAAACAAAACATCCATTTGAGTTATCTTCCCTTCTCAAGTGTGCACAGTAAATAAAGTAGCTCAGAGTTCAACAGAAGAGCGAAGCAACAGGCACGGTGACAGGTTCTCAACTGGATGACTACGGCTCACACAGCCACAGCTGGGCTGCAGGAGGCATTTGAGCAAAGTGCTGATGATGTCTGTTTTTCCCCTTAGAGTCAATTCTAAAAAGCCAGCCTGCTCTTCTTCTTGAGAATAGCTTCATCTGCTTTGAAGAACACAGAATCCAAACAGCAGCAGTTTTCACACTGTGCTTTCTGTGGAAACTTCAGGAAGCATCGAGAGGGAGGGAAAACCACATCTTCCATGCCACACTATTTTAAAATAACAGGAGGTAGACAATATCATTCTAGCAATTGTAAGTCACATACCTCTTTTGGGAATACAAATCACCATTTCATTATCTTGTTGGGACAAGCAGATGGTTGTGTCTGGAATCTCTGATACGATGTCAATCAACTCACAAACACCATATTCAGTGACATCCCAGTCCTTTGAGAAACACCTAGGTTTTAACAACAGAAGTGGATACGGAATGAGTAGTATCATCGGTAAAAGTACTACACGTTTTCCAAAAGAATGCTTAATAGAAATATTAGATAACGATTTAGAATTTGGGAGAAGATAAAGTGTCTTAAAACATTTGCTTTCACTTCTGTTCAACTCACCAGTGATAAGCCTGTGAGAATTCTCTCACAATGACCTGTTTGCTGGCCTGGGATTTCAGAAGTTTCAGTAAATCCTGAGTAAAGCGTTTCACCTGGGCCCTGTGGGTAAGGGTCAGCAGACGTTTGGAGCCCATTCCAAGAATCTGCAAAGCAAATGGTTTATTTATACACATAAGACCTCAGCAGACAGCGACTTCCTTGCTGCTGGCTCACCCTCTCTTGGTAATAGCCTCAGAGAATGACTCCCTTCATGTAGAATGTGTGCAATTTGAAATACATCTGAATGAACAAAATGTAGTTGGTCAAAAGGAACAAACGTCCAACCTCCTGAAACTCATTGTTTTTGGCCTGGCGCACCCTCTCCCAAATAGTCGCTGAGTATAGAAATGAAAAGTGTAATCTTTTGAAAAGAAAAGTCGTGAGTACAGAAATGAAAACTGTATTGGTTGTCCAGACAAATTGGTCTGCAAGTTTTTCAAGCCATTTTTAGTGAGTGGGAAGCTGTTAAAACGCTGTGAGTTAACTGCAAAGTCCTCATAGGATCCAGTGCTACACTCTAGCCCAGTAACTAGTCTCCAAGTAGTTACATTTAGAAGAAAGGTTAAGCCCTTGACTCTCACATAGGCACCAACATACAACTACGTGGCTATTCACGGCAGCTTCCTCGTAATCATGAACAATTCTGGAGAAAGCTGTGCTGGGATGAAGGTGTACAGAACTTAGAGGGAAAATCCTCCTCAGTCCTCCAAGGAGTTCCTCTAAAACCGGAAACTAGTAGCTTTCTGAAAAATTGAGAAGCCGCCTTTGTGTGTTACTCCTTCCCTCTAAAGAAAGCTTTTAGAGGATGTTCTGCCCAAAACTGACTTCTTAGGAATTAACTATTACTGTTTCTTTGATGGAGGCAGCCAAAGCCATGGAGGAATATTCCTGCCTGTAAACAAGTAATCCTGTGACACGTCTTACCTGCAACACATGAGGCACTGCTTCTAATAATTCAATCAGCTTGGAGTATCCGTAGTCTGACACTCGGCACTGCTTTGCAAAATGATGGTGATAGGATGGGATGAAATGACTGATGGGTATGACACAAGATGGCTGGCTTTTCAGCAAGTCAATCACTTCTCTACTGAACTGGATCAGCTGGGGGTTACCTACAGGACTCTTCGAACGCAGAAGCCAAGGGTCTAGAGGAAAAACAACATGTATTAGACAGAAAGCACGGATTTCACCAGCTGAAAGGAAGGGAAATGGCCCTGTAGTCCTTGGCTTGAGTTCGATCACGGGGAAGCAGACGAAACCAAGTACAGTAGCTGCTTTACATCTCAGTTTCTATATTCAGGTCTCACAGTCCAATAACTAGCTAGCCTAACTTATTCATGGGCTGTCAAATGCTATCCCACTACTCCTCAAAGTTAAGTGACCAAAATAAAGCAGAGTCTACTATAGTTTTATAGAAGTGAAAGTACACAAGAAGCTCCCAGTTTAGAAACTAGTAATATTTTCAAGATCCATCTGAAACTTGGTCATGGGGAACACACTTTCCCACAAAGTTATAAATGATCATCAGGTAGGTAGCCCAGAAGAGCAAAATTAATCCACAGTGGAGCTGAAAATGTTACCCAGAAAACCACAGAAAGTAACAATGTTGTAAAATTAGCATGACATAAAAGGGTGTAAGAAACAGGTTTTTGTATCATCTTGACTGCTTATACCTATTAAAAATGTATAAGTAATCAGATGGAAATCTTTATAGAAAGGTGGAGAGGCTTGCTGGGTATGGTGGCTCACGCCTGTCATCCCAGCACTTTGGGAGGCTGAGGCGGGCGGATCACGAGGTCAGGAGATCGAGACCATCCTGGCTAACCCGGTGAAACCTCGTTTCTACTAAAAATACAAAAAATCAGCTGGGCATGGTGGTGAGCACCTGTAATCCCAGCTACTCAGGAGGCTGAGGAAGGAGAATGGCGTGAACCCGGGAGGCGGAGCTTGCAGTGAGCCGAGATCATGCCACTGCACTCCAGCCTGGGCGACAGAGCGAGGTTCCGTCTCAAAAAAAACAAATAAATAAAAATTTTTAAAAAGGTGGAGGCTTGTGGGCTCATGGCTTAGAAGTAAGGAGGAGCAGCATAATCTATGGCCCCTGAGGAGTCTAAGACAGAAGGAAACGAAAGGAGGTGTCCCATAAGAAACCCGAGTAGAAACATTCCTAAGAGCAGGCTGACTCAGAGAGAATTCCTTGGTTATCCTCACCTTTTTTCCTGTAGGGTAAGGGAGGTGAGAGAAGGAAAAGAAGTGTTGGGGACAAAGAGAAGGAAGTGTGTGTGTATATACAGGAAAGCAACAATGTTAAATATTGTTCACAGGCAGCAGCCTTAGACATCTGCAACTCAGGACATGCCCGTAACTCTGACAGTCACCCAAGTCTAGGTCCAAATAGTTTGGTCTTTTACATTTAAATTTATTTTCACATTTATCAAAGTCCAAAATGTGGACCAAAATGACTTTCAAAGGTAAATCTGCATTAAGTGGTATTTCCTTCAAATACCTGAAACTTTTTTTTGTTTTTTTTTGAGACAGAGTCTCGCTCTGTCGCCCAGGCTGGAGTGCAGTGGCCGGATCTCAGCTCACTGCAAGCTCCGCCTCCCGGGTTCACGCCATTCTCCTGCCTCAGCCTCCCGAGTAGCTGGGACTACAGGCGCCCGCCACCTCGCCCGGCTAATTTTTTGTATTTTTTAGTAGAGACGAGGTTTCACCGGGTTAGCCAGGATGGTCTCGATCTCCTGACCTCGTGATCTGCCCGTCTCGGCCTCCCAAAGTGCTGGGATTACCGGGTTGGGCCACCGCGCCCGGCCTTTTTTTTTTTTTTTTGAAGACAGAGTTTCAGCTGGGCGTGGGGGTTCACGGCCTGTAATCCCAGCACTCTTGAAGCCCAAAAGGCAGGCAGATCACGAAGGTCAGGAAGATGCGAGACCCGATCTGGCTAACATGGTGAAATCCCGTCTCCTACCTAAAATACCCAAAAAATTTGATCCAGTCAGTGGTGGTCAAGCACTCTGTAGTTCCAGCTACTCCCGGGAGGCTGAGGGCACGAGAAGGCGTGAACCTGGGAGGCAGAGGTTGCAGTGAGTCGAGATCGCACCACTGCACTCCAGCCTGGGTGAGAGTGAGACTCCATCTCAAACAAAGAGAAGGCTGGGCGCAGTGGCTCACGCCTGTAATCCCAGCACTTTGGGAGGCTAAGGTGGGCGGATCATGAGGTCAGGAGATCGAGACCATCCTGGCTAACAAGGTGAAACCCCATCTCTACTAAAAATACAGAAAAAAAACGTTCGTCGGGCGTGGTGGCAGGCGACTATAGTCCCAGCTACTCAGGAGGCTGAGGCAGGAGAATCACCTGAACCCGGGAGGCGGAGGTGGCAGTGAGCCGAGATCACACCACTGCACTCCAGTCAGGCGACAAAGCAAGACTCCGTCTCAAAAAAATAAATAAAAAATAAAACAAAGTCTAGTTCTGCCAACCCCTCAAGCATTTTAGAAGGAGTTTTCAAAAGATCAAAGGACACATCCACGGTGTTTTTACACTTGGCAAACTGTGCTGCTGTTTAAAATAAAAGCCAATAGCCTCCTCTGGTCTCACAGTGGACAGGTGGTAGCTCTAGGATAAAATACCTGACACCTACCAGTGTTGGGAGGTGGGGGCTTGTTGTGAATCCATTTAACCACTTTGATGCCATTCTGAGCAGTGGCAATGTTTACACCTGGAACACAGGTGATGAAGTGTTCTAAGGGAACACCTCCTTGGTTTTCTTGCACTACTTCTAGATCGCCAAACTCTGCAGTGTAACAATCTGGAAAGCTGAAACAGGAAAAAACGAAAAAACAAAAAGGAAAGGTTAAATTAAACTAACAGAAAAGGAAGCGCTTGCTAAACAGAAGGCTTTGGTTTAATGTACGTGTTAATCATTTGTCTATTCGAATGCCCACCACCAGGTTTGAAGGTTAAAATTAAGGACCCAGGGAGGCAGGCATTGTGGCACTGGCCTCTTTGATGCAGTCTGATGGCATTTTCTGGGTACTTTTCCACGAGGGGGGTTAAAAATAAGGCAACTGGGCTCCAAGTCAGTTAGCACGTCTGCTTCCACATCAGCAGGGGCATGCAGGCCACTAAGTCCTGTGTCGGCCTTTGTATTAAGTCTACTGTTGTGGCTCATGGAGTGGTTAAATGAACTTCTGAAGAATCCTCTTGTCTCACAAGTCTTGAAATGTATGCATATTTGAAGCTGTGTACTCTCAACACTTGTGGAGATTTCGACGGCAGCACTTATGATACATCTCCCCGCTGTGGGAAGAAACTGCTCTCCTCACGTTTACGTTTCTAAAATGTAGCGCAAACACATATTTTCTTGTTGAAGTACTGAGTGAATGGATCCCATTTCAGATATAGAGTCACGTGTTGCTTCGTGACGGGGGGATGTACTAAAGAATGTGTTGCTGGGCGATTCTGTCATCTGAGATCATCAGGTGCACTCACAAGCCTAGATGCTGCGGCCCACTGCATACCTAGGCTGGTGCAGCCCACGGTTCCTGAGCTACACATCTGGACAGGCTGATACTGTACTGCACACTGAACAATTATAACACAATGGTATTCGTGTATCTAATCATCGAAAGGTATGGTGAAAATATGTGATTATAATCTTATGGGACCACTGTCCTACATACAGTCCATGGTTGGCCAAAAGGTCGTTGTGTGGTGCATGACTGTACTTTGAAGGCTAAACACATGAGGATGAAGCATCGTATAGTACCTATTTGCAAAGAGGTGTGGGCAGAAAGGGCAGGCTTCCTATAAAAAGGAGAACTAGGGCATTATATCAACAAAGGCTTTGAGATGGTTCACCTCAATAAAGGCACGGTGCCCTCGTGGGTCTGGAGAAGACTGTGAACCTGGGGCGCAAATGTCTTCAAAGAAAGAATCACAAAAGGAATCTTGTAAGAGTCTGGATCAAATTCATGTTCGCTGAAGAAAAGAGAACACAATAGGAAGCTGACATTCCGCAGGGGTCTAAGATGTTCACAAGGTCATCCGAGCATTCCACAATCTTATAGAAAAGAATTATTTCTAAAGGAAAACGAATGGCATACCTGAAATCCTTATTGGAACAATGCTGTCTACAGACAGGCTCGTGATATTCTAACTCTTCAAATATAATTGGGCTGCAATTCGTGGAGGAGCCGTCGTGTGACTGGGAAGACCCTAAGGGGCTCTGGCGGGCCTGACTACTGGGTAGGAGACACACCAGCCGTCCGTTTCCTTGTTCACGGATTGCAACCGTGTCTGTTAATTTATATAGATCTGACACATTCAACTTGTGTCCAAATCTAAAAGCAAGAAAAGAGAGATGCTGACTTAGAAGGTTTTTCTTTGATTATACAGAAACACCCATCCTGTTTAAATAAAGAGCAATAACCAAGGATGGTTCCTCCATCTCTTCAAAGGTAAAACTGGAATAATTCCACTACAAATTCATTCACTAGCGAACCAGTGATGCTTGGTACTCCTGAGTCATCTCTGGCTCCGTCCATGACAATGCTCACATCATTTGGAAGCCACCCCTAGCCCCTGCCCAGTTTCTGTAAGTAACCTCACCGAATTCTCTGAGTTGGAAACCTCTCTCCATGCAGCTCCCCTCACTTCCAATTCTCTGTATTACTTCTCACCATCCCCACTCTCCTCTCTCAGAAGAATACGTGCTTTCCGTGACCCTCTCACCTCTCCTATGCCTCAACTGCGTGACCCACACACCCTGTGACACTGGACTCCCCAGTTTCCCAGTTTTCCTCCTGACCTGTATCTTTCTTTTCTTTTTTTTTTTTTTTTGAGACGGAGTCTCCCCCTGTCACCCAGGCCGGAGTGCTGTGGCCGGATCTCAGCTCACTGCAAGCTCCGCCTCCTGGGTTCACGCCATTCTCCTGCCTCAGCCTCCCGAGTAGCTGGGACTATAGGCGCCGCCACGTCGCCCAGCTAGTTTTTTGTAGTTTTTAGTAGAGACGGGGTTTCACCGTGTTAGCCAGGATGGTCTCGATCTCCTGACCTCGTGATCCGCCCGTCTCGGCCTCCCAAAGTGCTGGGATTACAGGCTTGAGCCACCGCGCCCGGCGACCTGTATCTTTCCTACTTGGAACTTAAAGGCACTGGCCCTGGAGGCTGGCAGATTTGAGTTCACATCCTGACTCCACTTCAACCTGTGTGACCTTAGTTAAGTTCCATAACCAATCAGGGCCTCACTTTCTCCATCTGTAAAATGGGGTGATGACAGCGCCTATCTCACAGGGTCGATGTGAGGATTAAGTGTGGTTACGCCTGGACATAACCTGGCTCATAGTAAGTGCTCAGTAAGTGTTCCCTGGTCTTCTCACTGCCTGACGAGTGGTTTCTTCCCAGTGTCCTACATGTACTCAGATTCCCATCTACCAAACCAGCCCCTGGTCCTCTTCCACCTCCCAGAGAGACACACTCGCCCTTGTACTCTCACTCTCAGTCTTGCACTCTCCTCTGTCCCTGTAATGGAAACATCCAGCTGCTCAGGAGCTGCTTCTGCTGTGTTACCCGCAAGTCTCTCAGCCCCTTCCCTCCTGAATTTTAGCCACAGGACTCTGTAGCAATGACTCAAAAGTGATCAGCGGCCTCTGCCTCATCCCCACACCTCATGCACTTCCTCATGGCCTTGGATCCCCCCATTCCTGATGTGCTCTCTGGGCACACATCCTGGGTGCTCGTCCACATCCCTGGCCCTGGTGGCACTCCATCCATTCCTGCCCTCTATTTCTCCTTCCCCCTCCCAACCTTATCTGCCCTCCAGTCTGTCCCAATCATCTTAAAGGCAAATGACTGCTCTATCTTCAGAGCCTGCTTCTCTCCCAAAGAAGCCCCTCGATGTGCAGAAGACTACGTGAACTCTCTACCCAGCTACTCCAACGGCCCCCTAAAACCTGCATGTCCAAAACCAAGACCAAAAACTTGCTGTACCTCCTGGCCATGCTTTATTTCCCTATTTCCAGTTTAACTGTGCAACCATCATCCCAGTCACACAAAGCGAAACACTCAGAATCAAAACGATCCCTTCCTTTTACCTTGCTGGCTACGTAAAACTAGTTACTCTGGCCACATGTGGTGGCTTGTGCCTGTAATTCCAGCACTTTGGGAGGCCGAGGTGGGAGAATCGCTTGAGGCCAGGAGTTCAAGACCAGCTTGGGCAACGTAGCAAAACCCCCTCACTACAAAAATAAAAAAATATTTACTGGGCAGGATGGCGGGTGCCTGTGGTCCCACCTACTCAAAAGGCTGAGATGGGAGGATCATCTGAGTCCAGGAGTTTGAGGCTGTAGTGAGCTAGGGTCGTGCCACTGCACTATAGCCTGGGTGACAGAGTGAGACCCTGTCCCAAAAAAAATTTTTTTAATAAAAAGAAATTAGTTACCCACTCCAGTTTCAATGACATTTGACATTTCTGTAACATCGAGTTCTGTCCCAACAGTGTCTGCTCCGAATTTGGACTGATGTAGCCCTTTCCTCTCTGCCTCCTTCTCTCCCCTGTCCGTGCCCTCTCAGACACCACTGCTATGAGAAGAGTCTTCCTGCAGCATGGTTCCCGTCACCACACCTTTCCCCTCCCCTCCTTCCTCCAGCACTTCAGTGGCTCCCTATTACCCATGGGATAATGGTCAAGTTCCTTGTTCTTCCCCTCCTTAGTGTTCTCAAAGCCTTTCTTCCTCCTTTCCAATCAGTTTTCTTCACTGTCCATGAGGATTCATGGGCATTTTCTCTTACCACTAGACATAAGCTCCTCAGGTACAAGACCTAAGTCTTGTCCAGCTTTGCTTTCTCTGCAGTGCCTAGGTCTTGCACTCACTAGTCCTTGCTAAGCATCTACTATGGGCTGGGTGCTTAGGATACAGTATGAGGGCAGAGCCAGTCCCTGCTGTCCTGGAGCTCATAGTCTAGTGCTTAAAAATGTTCATCCAATAAATACTAAAACTTGGCTAGGCACAGTGGCTCACACCTGTAATCCTAGCACTTTGGGAGGCTGAAGTGGGCAGATCACTTGAGGTCAGGAGTTTAAGACCAGCCTGGCTAACATGGCAAAACCCTGTCTCTACTAAAAATACAAACACTCAGCAAGGCTTGGTGGCACATGCCTGTAGTCCTGGCTACTCGGGAGGCTGAGGCACAAGAATCACTTGAACTTGGGAGGCAGAGGTTGCAGTGAGCTGACACTGCGCCACTGCACTCTAGCCTGGGCAACAGAGCGAGCGAGACTCTGTCTCCAAAAAAATTGAAACAAACAAACAAACAAAAAAAAAACCTAACACTAGTCAATTAGGGGAAAAATAAGCACAGCATTGAGGACCAAAAGTCTAACTTTGCTAAAAATAAAAGACGTTTTAAAACTGTCTGCTAAACATTCATTGACGTGTAAATCTGAATGCTAGTGTCTCTGTCTCCTCTCCTCTACCAGGCTGAAGCTCCTCAAGACTCATTACCATGGTTTTGTGCGCATAAGTCACCCATCAGTACTGACTGGACAAGGGAAAAATATACTTAACTTACTTTTTTTCATAGATATCTGTAAATTTAAACAGAGGCAGGCAACAGGCAGGGGCATCCTGAAGAACAGACATTGTTTCTGCACTGTAAGACAGAAGTTTGATTAGGGAACAGACCATTGCCTCCGTATTACAAGTTGTATAAACAGAGTTCATAAAATTAACACAGTGCATATGCAAAATAAATTTACCGACTGCTGGTATGTCAGAATTTATTTTCCAGAAAAATCTAAAGAAAGGATTTTAGGGACAAGGCAATGAAAGAAGATTACGTTACACACTAGAATTGGTATCAATCACAAGGTTTTCCACACCAGTGGAGCAGAAAGGCATGATTAACTCAGAGCAAAAGGGAGAAGAGCTTAAATATCTCCTGCCATACTGCAGTTTGTTAGATACATGCGACTGACGTTCCCATAGATAAGGATACACAACTGAATACAACATAATCTCAACTATGGTTTTAAAACACCAAGAGGTACCAAAAAACACTCAAAAGGAAAAAACCCAAATAAAACAAAAAGAAAATGCCAAACTGTTAAGCGCAATTGACTTTGAGCCATACGACTGTGGATGGTTTTTTTTTTCCCGTGCTTCTTTTATGTTTCTAAACTTTCCAAATTTTCTTCAATAAGCATCATTTTTTATTCTAAGAACAACAATAATAAAAAACCATAACTTGTAATTTAAGTAACAGTGAAGTACAAGTTAGAGAAAAGATCTCTGATCATCCAAGGAGACATTCAGGAGTGGGTCCTGTTTTACCAGTCTCCCCGAAACAGGGAGACCCAAAGAAGTATCACGTCTTACTATGAGTAAAACCATCACCAGATGCTTGAGACCGATACAGTCTTAAGGCAGACTTACGGGGCTGGGTATCTATTTGACACTAAGGACATGTCTGCAAATGGAGAGCTTGAAGATTTGTAATCTAGTCTTTAGACACAAATCTACCTTCTACTAAGATCTGAAGGTAACGCTTCAGACTTTTCAGGTTTATAAACTTTTATTGTAGGGGCCTACTATTTTTAGAACCTGTTTAAACATGCTGCATATTATTTTACTCCCAAGTGCCTGTCAAATTTAAGCTGTATTCCACCTTTGATTAATGACTTAGACAAGAGTCAAATGGCTTGTTTTTAACTCTATCAATCTAGAATAAGCATTATTCCACATGCAGTCATCACAAGAGGGGTGGGAATGTGAGCGAATCTATTTTTATTATTTCTAAAACTGTTTCTGGGTCAAATGTTATTTCCTGAAATAAACAGCTTGTTTCTTACCTCAGTAAAGAGAGTGATTTGCTGGCAGCCCCGGTGGCAAGTGAGACCAGGATCTTTTTGCTGCCAATTTTGTATCTGTGGAGGCTATTCACTGCACCAATCGCATCTTGTAAGTTTTCCATTTGCACAACAGCTTTGAGCTGATAATCTGTATGGGGACTGAGCTCAACACTTTTCACCTACAACAGGAAAAGGGAAAACTGAACGCTATTCCCGCCCAGAACCCTGTCGTCTTAAAACTGAAGGTGAACCATGAAGGAACACGTTTGTGGACTGCAGTGCTTCCATGAAGGAATATGTCTGAACTCTGCTCTTCTGCTGACCAGGATGTAAGTAAGCGAGCATGGGATGACCTTCAGAGATGTCACACTGGCCCGGCCTGTGTGCTCTGGCACACACAGGTTTCCAAGGCAGGCTCAGAGGCCAACACATGGGAAGAGTCTCTGGGGTCTTTTCCAGACTCTACAAAACCCAGGGCATGGCCATTTTAAGAATCTACTAAAAGGTGCATTTTAGCAAAACTGCACCTAAAAATGGTGTCAAATATAATAAGACATAAACAAGACCAGCCAACATTTTAGAATCCTACCTGTATTTCAGCAGGAAGAGCTAACTAAAATCCATCAATGTTTTACTTATCAAATTGCCTTTTTTTTTTTTCCTTCTGAGACAGTCTCACTCTGTCGCCCAGGCCAGAAAGCAGTGGCATGATCTCAGCTCAATGCAACCTCTGCTTCCCGTGTTTAAGTGATTCTCCTGCCTCAGCCTCCTAAGTAGCTGCGACTACAGGCATGCACCACCACGCCCGGCTAAGTTTTTTTTTTTTAAGTAGAGACGGGGTTTCACTCGCCAGGCTGATCTGAAACTCCTGATCTCAGGTGATCTGCCCACCTCAGCCTCCCAAAGTGCTGGGATTACAGGCATGAGCCACCACACCTGGCCACAAATTGCCATTTCAATTTCTGCTTAAGACAGGAGCTTCTCACTGTTAGGTGTCTTGCTCTCTGGGGCTATACTGTAAAAACTGGATTTATAGCACCACTCTGAGCAGACCAAAGGGAAAAGGAAGGAGGAGTTCAAACTTGTTCAGTCACACTTCTATCCTGGCTGTGGTTATGTATATCAAATTAGGTCCTCTTGACTAGAAACTCCATGAAAGAGTATAACAAAGCAAGCACAAGAGGGAAAAAGTTACCTTGCCATGCCTGGCAAATGCTTCCTGCAGCAGCTGCTGCAGCTCCTTCCGGGATAATCTGTAGTCTATGTTGCTGACTTGGACATCAGCACCATTTGCAAATGGGTCTGGGCAGTCGGCTCCGCTGCTTGAATTTGCAATGTTGAAAGCAAGCGGGGATGCTCTGTTTAAAAGGTTTGGAGACATACTCCTGCTTAAAACACACACATTGAGATTATTTTAAAAACTGTTCTGTATATTTAGATTTCATCATTTACGCTTTGTCTGAAACTATATACAGAAGCAGCTTTCCCACAATACAACCAAACCAAACATTTGGTTTTCAAATGTGTTTTTAATCTTTTTTTTTTTCTGAGACAGAGTCTCGCTCTGTCACCCAGACTGGAGTGCAAAGGCACCATCTTGGCTTATTGCAACCTCCACCTCCTGGGTTCAAGCAATTCTCCTGTCTCCGCCTCCCCAACAGCTGGGACTACAGGCATGCACCACTACACCTAGCTAATTTTTTGAATTTTTGGTAGAGATGGGGTTTCCCCATGTTAGCCAGGCTGGTCTTAAACTCCTGACCTCAAGTGATCCACCTGCCTCAGCCTCCCAAAGGGCTGGGATTACAGGGATGAGCCACTGTGCCCAGCTGTGTTTTTAATCCTAAATACACACTGACTTCAGACATTGTCAAAAGTACTATCTACTGACCCCTAATTACCGCCAATCAACATCAAATATTCTTCCTTTGGGTTAAAGCTAAAGGCAGGAATTAGAGGCAGTCCTGATGAATTAACCCTCTGCTTTGTGCATTATCCTTAGGAAATCAGCCTGTGATACCAATTTAAGGCGTTTAACTTTCTCGGTGGCTCTGAAAGAGTTCAAAGTTCTTGCTCGCATGTTGCAGTTCTTTCTGCACATAAGGAAAACTTTTATGTGGCTTTTTAGAAGTAATTTTATATATCCATAGTCACTTTTTCTTTTTTTTTGAGACAGAGTCTCGCTCTGTCACCCAGGCTGGAGTGCAGTCATGCGATCTCAGCTCACTGCAAGCTCTACCTCCCGGGTTTGCACCATTCTCCTGCCTCAGCCTCCTGAGTAGCTGGGACTACAGGAGCTCGCCACCACATCTGGCTAATTTTTTTGTATTTTTAGTACAGATAGGGTTTCACCATGTTAGCCAGGATGGTCTTGATCTCCTGACCTTGTGATCCGCCTGCCTTGGCCTCCCAAAATGCTGGGATTATAGGAGTGAGCCACTGTGCTCGGCTGATCCACAGTCACTTTCTACAGTGATCTGCCACCAACTCACCAGAACAAACACAATGCTAAAAAGAGCTCATGGGAATGCAACACACCCTTATGGCTTCTCTGTCTCCCAAGCCTCAAGAATTCCTTAGTGTGAGAGATAGTGATAGATAATTACCATAGTTTACAGAAAACTTTGCTTCTCAAACAGCTTCCTATATAGTACCATAGTAATAAGAACCACCAATGTATGGCTCTTTTGGGCTTTTTTCTCAACACAGTGAACATAGGGACATCTTAACATGCCTCCCAGCACTGGCCAGGGACTCTCCAATAGGCTTCTCTTTCTGACCTCTGTTTACCACAATTTCCAGATGGAGGAAGAAGAAATCGTGAAAGCATTGCCCCTAAATGTTAACGATGATTACCTGAGAGGGGAACTGGCAGAAGAGGGATGGGAGACTTACTTTGTGCATTTCAGTACTATCTGAATTCTTTTCAACAAACATACTATTTCATAATCCTTCCTATTACATGTAACCACCCCCATGGGTCAAGAAGCCAGACTCACCTAGAAGACCAAGACTGAGATGCGAGCAGAGGACTGACTTGCCTGGATGCAACTAACTTGCTAAAAGCAGACGGGTAACTCACTTGGAATACAGTCTCCTCTTTATCTTTTTTCTCTACAGGAGAACTGGTAACACTTCGGGCACTGAGGTTCTCTTTTCTAACAGAAGAGGAAAATTGAACGGAAAAGGTCACATGTCTTCCTTCATATTCAAGAAGCAGCTATGAGAAAGAGTAGTTTCACATACTTCTGACTGGTTTTGTAAACAGGTTCTGCCACCCCTGAGTTTTTCAGCGTCGGCACTGCAGCACTTGAGTTACCGTGAGCGGGGACTACCAGCCTCAGATGACCTTGCTGCTGCTCACTGTTTCTATGACCAGTTTTTGACTCCATGCGGCACAGCTCCTTCAAAGACACAAGCACAGTGGGGTTTAAATTTTAAGTACCCAAGATTTGTTAGAGCCTTTACAGAAAACGATTGAGTCTGAGTATCATTTGAAACACTGAAATCAAAAACGGACACGCCAAAAGCAAGCGGGCACGTAAAACACAGAAACCAAACCTACCATAAACTTCAGAAAGCAAGAGGTATCAAAATTACCTGTAAACTTTTAACATTTGTATTTTTTGTAGTAGATCCAGAATTTGCCTGTGACCCTTTTCCAGGCGTGGCTTTGGCACTGGAAGATTGTTCACTTGCATCTTTGATGAGGCACAATTTTGGATTCTTAAGTTTTTTGGGAGACTTCACTTTATCAGCAATTGCATTTGAACTCTTTGTTTCACAGAGTTCTCTATTTTTTGGAGTAAATGACACAATGATCCTATTACCAAAGACATCTTCGTTTTCCATTCGCTTCTGAGCGCGCTCTGCACTATCTTGGTTTATGAAGCGGAGAATTGCACTGCAGCCTGTGATACTCAGCACTTTCCCACCACAATTATCGGACAGGCGTCTGAGCCTGTTGCTGACGCTCTTGCCATCTTTATTTGCTGGTAGGTTATAAACATAGAGCAGAGTGTGGCACTGCTAATACAGAGGAAAGAAGTGTTACATCAGGTTAACTCAAGGGCACACATTCAATTTCAAAATAAGAACAATGGGTGACCTCGAAACTTCAGTTAACAACTTTGGAGAGGAGGTGACAGTGATTTAGAGGGGAGAGGGTATATCATTTAGTGTTGACAAAGTAGCTGAATACTGTTTTCAATAACATGCTTTAGCTGGGCATGGTGGTGCATGCCTGCAGTCCCAGCTATTCTGGTGGGAGAATTAACCTGAGCCCAGGAAGACTGAGGCTGGAGTGACTGTGCCACTGCACTCCACTCTGAGTGGCAGAGTGAGACACTGTCTCAAAAAATAAAAATAAAAAATAATATGCTAGGCACAGAAGTCTGTATACTGTATGATTCCACTTCTATAAAGTGTCCAGAAAATACAAATCTACAGAGACAGAAAGATTAGTAGTGCCTGGGAGTGGGGAAGGGGATTAACTATAAATTAGCATAACAGATCTTACTGAGGTGATGAAAATATTCTAAAACTGTACAATTCAATTTACTAAAACTTACTGTACACTTAAAAGAGCTGAATTTTGTACTATGTAAATCGTATCTTGATGAAGTTGTTTTTAAATGTCTATTTATTCTGCAGGTCCACTGAATAAGAATTTATAAAGTTAGAGCCAGAAGCTAAGCAGGGTTGGTCCTGGTTAGTTTTTGCATAGGAGAATGCCTGAGAATACTGGGTGCTATAGGCTTAAGTAAAAAAAAAAATTTTTTTTAATACCCAACAACTTAGAGCCTGTTCAGCTACAACAGCAGGTTGCCAGTAGTCAGGCTGGAAGTTCTATTTGGCAGTGGGTAGTCATAATTCTTCCAGATAAACTGAAATTTATGTATTAAGAAGTAGAACTTTGCCTGGCACGGTGGCTTACGCCTGTTATCTCAGCACTCTGGGAGGCCAAAGCGGGTGATCACCTGAGGTCAGAAGTTCGAGGCGAGCCTGGCCAACGTAGTGAAACCCCCTCTCTACTAAAAACACAAAATTAGCCAGGTGTGGTGGCGGGCACCTGTAATCCCAGCTACTCGGGAGGCTGAGAAAGGAGGAGCAATTGAACCCAGGAGGCGGAAGCTGCAGTAAGCTGAGATCATGCCACAGCACTCCAGCCTGAGTGACAGAGTCTCAAAAAAAAATTTTTTTAAATAAGAATAAGAATAATATCTTAAAAAGCAGAACCATTAAAGCACCAGGAGAAAACTTAAGATAATTATATAAAGGGTTAAATCCAGAAACAATAAGAGAAATCACTAACAACAGGCAAAGGATGTGAACAATTTACAGAAGAAATAAAGAGCAAACAACAATAATCATAAAACGATATTTTGCACTGTGTTACATTTTAATTTAAAAGCCAATTATAAGATAATGCCGTTTTTCACTTACTGGCCTGGCAAACATTTAAAACAGATACTTTCATGACTGTAAATTAGTACCACCTTCCTGGAGGATGACACGTATCTTGATAGTAAAATTCTAACCCGGAACTTTTAAGCCTTGGAAATTACCCTATAGTATGTCAGCCCAGGAGCCTAAAGATATAAATTACCTTGCTGGAAATGGTAAAACAAAACACAAAACTGGGTATAAACAAAATGTCCACTAACAGGTAGACTGGTTAAATAAAGACCAGCCATACAAGTACTTTTCAAACCAAAATTCTGGTTTTTAAAATGTGGCAGATTGATATTAATATACATTAACACGAAAAGACATCCAAGCTCTGACATAAGTTTTTTTCCAAAAGCCACAGAACACCATATATGTGACACATTTTTAAAATCTGGAGGGTAATACCAAAATATTAACAGTGGTTACTTCTGGAGGGTAGAATTGCGGGGTTTTCACTTTCCACATTTCTAAATATTGTGTTTTGTTTTTACAATGATCATACCATACTTTTTTTTTATTTTTTGAGACAGAGTCTACTCTGTCACCCAGGCTGGAGTGCAGTGGTGCAATCTCGGCTTACTGCAACCTCCACTTTCCAGGTTCAAGTGATTCTCCTGCCTCAGCCTCCCAAGTAGCTGGGATTACCAGTGCCCGCCACCACACCTGGCTAATTTTTGTATTTTTAGTAGAGATGGTGTTTCGCCATGTTGGCCAGGCTGGTCTCGAACTCCTGACTTCAGGTGATTTGTGATCTGCCCACCTCAGCTTCCCAAAGTACTGGGATTGCAGGCGTGAGTCACCTTACTCAGCCCACACCATACTTTTCTAATCAGAGGCTTTTCTTTTTATTTGCAGGGTACTGACCAATTACCAACAAAATCTACACTTTTCCTATTATACCTGGGACTCAAAACCCAGGCAGTACCAATGTATGTTTAATTTATTAAAATTAAAGGAACAGACTAAAGAACATAAAAATAAATGTACCTTATATTATCACTCTAGTGGATGGGAAAAAACATCCAGCAAGACTAAATGTTTTGAACTATCAAAACTTTTTTTTTTTTTT
>NW_016805229.1:1576497-1591834 GCF_001698545.2 Rhinopithecus bieti | reverse complement strand
AAAAAAAGTCTCAAAGTAGGGAATTTTTTTACTAAAACCCCCAATTTTCTTTTTTTTTTTTTTTTTTTTGAGACAGCGTCTCGCTCTGTCGACCAGGCTGGAGTGCAGTGGCGCGATCTCAGCTCACTGCAACCTTCACCTCCCGGGAAAAAAAACACTGTATTAACTTAAGGCCTTCAAAGCTAGAAAAGTGAGCATCGAACAGAAGCAGAAGGGAAGAAATATAACTACAGCCAAGTGACTAAAAACAAATAATGACAAAGGTGAGTTAGGAAAGAGCCTCAAAAGATGAAGGTAAGGCCTGTGTATGTTTACTCCCTGGGTAAGCCTCTGGTATCCACAACTCTGAACTGTCCATAGCATAAGTTTCATCTTAGACCAGACATAGGGCTTCCTGGGTATCAGGGGACACGGGGGACTAGCAGGCAAGTGCCGGAATCAGGACACCCGGGGCCCACTCTCTTAACTGCTGCAATCACCGATGACCCGTTTACTTTTTCTAAGAGCTTATTTCTTCCTCCATTAAATGAGGACTTTGGATGAGATCATTTCTAACGTAGTTCTGTAACTCTCGGTTATTAAGACTGCATTTAATGTAGGGGATTGCCCACTCTCCTGGATCACCCACACCATGGCTACTTCTCCATTATCATTATTTCTTTCAGAGTTACGCACATATTCGCCAAACAGCTTAAACACAGCTCAGCACTGCAATAAGCATTCTTATCCCAAGTCAAGTCTATCAGAAATGCTAGTCCTGGAAATGTGCTCACACCCTCCCAGTATATGGCTTAAACAGACTACACACGGGTGGAGCAATAACCACTCCTGCTAATTGTGTCCATGCACCACAGGGAATGCACAATAGAAAGCACAGTCTCAGAGGCCTGCTGAAGCTTAAGGATTAAATACCGAAAAAAATGCACAATGACTCCACTTACTTGGCGCCAACCACACAAGTATGTGAGAACCCTCGCCATATTCTCTACCCATAATACTTGCAAGCAAAAAGAATAATGACTTTTAATCCGTTATTTCTATCCACCTGACACAAAACACTGCTAGCTTTGAAGACACTGGCAAGTTGGGAAGGTAAATCTACAAGTCAATTTCATATGATACTTTGAAATAAATAAAAGTAAACTTCATACATACCAATTCTCTGTATATTTGTAAGAGAAGAACTCAAGGTTTCTAAGCCTTACTTCAAAATCTAACCCACCTCTTACAAAGAACAGCCCCATCTGGGCCTGGCAACCCCCTTATTATGGGCTTTCAGCCTCCACAATGTAATATTGGTAAATGGCAAAATAACGCAAACCCACTTACTGGCATTTTTAGTGGTAACCTGGGGGGCAAGTCGGAAATGAACTCTTCAAATCTGATCAGCTCGTTAGCATGATGCAGCAGTGCTTCTGAGGCCTGGTTTTTATGGACCAAAATAATGTGGAAACCATGCCTGTGTCTCAGGTCACTAAGTTCCAATGCAAAATTGACATCAGCTGAAAGAAAAGGTACAGACCAACCCCATCCCCAAACATTAGAAACACTTGACAAAGACAGACAACTCTTCTGACACTCACTGAGAAGAAAGGAAAGGCTGGACTATATTCAAAATTTCTTCCCCCATTTCTTAGGAAAGAAACACGTTTCACAGCAGAAGAATGTAAGACAATCTTACTAAAAGAATTCCAAGACACATTAGTTACTTTCAGTATTAAAAGGGAGCAAAATAAGATAAATTTGAAATTCATCTTAAACTTTAAAAATTAGTAATACTGAGCACAAGGTAAAAAAAAAAGAAAAAAAAATCACATTTTTCTTTAATAAACCTGGTCCCAGCCAGGCGCAGTGGCTCACACCTGTAATTCCAGCACTTTGGGAGGCCAAGGAGGGTGGATCACCTGAGGTCGGGAGTTCGAGACCAGCCTGACCAATATGGAGAAACCCCATCTCTACTAAAAATACAAAATTAGCTGGGCGTGGTGGTGCACGCCTGTAATCCTAGCTACTCGGGAGGCTGAGGCAGAAGAATCGCTTGAATCTGGGAGGCGGAGGTAGCGGTGAGCCAAGATTGCACCACTGCACTCCAGCCTGGGCAACAAGAGCGAAACTCCATCTCAAAATAAATAAATAAAATAAAAATAAAAAACCTGGTCCCACAATAACTCAAGTTCCAAGGAGGAAACACAGAAATCTACCTAGACCCAATTTTTTTTCTAAACAATTCTCAACAATAATCATAAACATGTCTCATGCACTTCAGCCTCTTTGGGGATACGTTTTACTTTCGCATGTTTCTGGCTTCTGTGATAATTTCCCATGCAGTGAGTTTAGCTGAAATTAGCAGATGTTTCTGTACTTACTTGACACAAGAACCACTGTGGCTGGAGCAGTGTGGGTATTTGCAAACCTGCGGAGACTCTGCCGCAGTTTATCATCAGCGGCATTCTTTGCAGTCGCATTAATGTGGGCAACGGTTACCTGCATTAATTTATAATAAGGGTGAATAAGCAGGAGGTGAGGCTAGAAAACTGCTACACATTCTGCCCATATTTTTTATTTTTTTTTAAATTTTATTATACTTTAAGTTCTGGGGTACGTGTACAGAATGCGCAGGTTTGTTACATAGGTATACATGTGCCTGGTGGTTTGCTGCACCTATCAACCCATCATCTAGGTTTTATGCCCCACATGTATTAGGTATTTGTTCTAATGCTCTTCCTCCCCTTGCCCTAACCCCCTGACAGACACCAGTGTGTGTTGTTCCCCTCCCCATGTTCATGTGTTCTCATTGTTTAACTCCCACTTATAAGGTGAGAACATGCACTGTTTGGTTTTCTGCTCCTGCATTAGTTTGCTGAGAATAATGACTTCGAGCTTCATCCATGTCCCTACAAAGGACATTATCTCATTCTTTTTTATGGCTGCATAGTATTCCATAGTGCATATGTGCCACATTTTCCTTATCCAGTCTATCATTGATGTCTGCCCATATTTTAATAAGTAATTCTTGATAAAAAAAAATTCTTACTACTATTAGGAATGGTAAAAAATCACAACCAGATCTCAGTAATCTCAACACTGGTTCTCGATATGAACTAACCGGGTCTGTGACTAACCCAGCTCTCATCTCCAATCTTCTGTTTTTGCATTTCTTTCATCCTCCTTTCAGAAAGTAAGTAGAAAACAGGAAGTGAAATTTGAACTCAGTTAAATTTGCTCTAATAGCTTCTGCCAACAATTTGGAAGTGGCAGAGATCAGATAAATGACTAAAATAATACTTAAGGCTGTGTTTTATGTCAACTGTCTATGGTACCCATGCAAGCTTGTACAACCCGCCTTCTTGTTGTTTTCTGTTTTGTTTTGTTTTAGGCTTTTAGTAGCCTGAAGCCATGGTTTTTAGTTTCTGTCTCTACTGATAAGCAGAAAAGAGAAATAAGGAAGGTGCTTTACTAGCCCAACCAGAAACAGAAACTGAAAATCCATGATTTTTCCTCTCCCTTGGACACCTCTGGATGGCTTTCAGAATCTGGGGCTAGGTGGTGGAGACAGGAGGGAGGATATCCCCTAAGGGAGCTAAAATGCATTTATTTCTGTTAAAACTATCAGGTTCACATATAAGTCTCCAAAGGAAGGAAAGGTTAATTTTGAGAAAGGTGAATTTCTCAAAAGTAATTTTGAGAAAGGTGCCTCAGGCACCTGCAATACACAATAATAACTTGCTGGTTTTTGTAAAGAACATGGGTATATCATTTTAGACAAGCAATATGGACTATCAATAGAATTAACTACCTAAGAGTCAAAAGACCTGATTTTTAGTTTCAGCTTAAAAACACAGACTCTTGGGGTCAGACAAATCTAGATTCACATCCTTGCTCTTCCCGGCCAAGTGATCTTAAAGAAGTTTCTTCACCTCTCAGGGCCTTAGTTTAATTTGTAAATTGTAAATAATATATTCTACATGCCTGGTTCAAAGAGCAGTAATGAAAATCAAAGGAAATAATACATATATAACCATTATACCAGTATAGAACTAAAGTATAAATTAGGGAGCATAACTGAAAGATAAGAATGATTATTTCTAGTACTTTGGAAGTGGTCTTTTGCTAATTTATTTGAAAACTTGGTACAAATGCATTATCATTAAACAAACTTTCAATCAGAATTCCAAAAATAACCACAAAAACCCACACATGTACAGCACTTTGAGAGGCCAAGGCAAGAGGACTGCTTGATCCCAGGAGTTTGAGATGAGTCTCCACCACCTAACTCCAGATCCTGAAAGCCACCCAGGGGTGTTCAAGGGAGAGAATACAGTCATCAGTTCTCAGTTTGTTTCTGGTTGGAACATAGGGAGACCTTGTCTCTACAAAAAATAAAAAATGAGCCAAGCATGACAGCGTGCATCTGTGATCCCAGCTACTTGGGAGGCTGAGGTGGGAGGATCACTGGGGTCCCAGGGTTCGAGGCTGCAGTGAGCCATGACTGCATCACTGCACTCCAGCCTGGGTGACACTTAGACTCTGTCTCAAAACAAACAAACAAACATCTGCTTATTCCTCTACTATAGATTAAAATTATTACTTTTTTTTTTTTTACCTGGCAATTATTCAGCTCTTGAATAACTTCCTTGTTTTCTTTACTGATGTCACACACACAGATGAATTCTGCTTCTCTGTGGCCTTTAAAAAACTTCTCACGGATTCTTTGCACAACAGCAGTTGCTGACCGGCCAGAGGGAACGGAGCAGTTTTCAATATCCCAAAAAACTCCAATGGGAGGTAAGTTTTCTAGCACCTGTCCAGCTACTGCAACTTCTGGTGACCCTTAAGAAATGTCAACATTTTCCATCACTTGTAGTGGAAAATAAATGGCAAATTAAAATAAGATAATAAACTACCTATCATTCTTAGTGGCAGAAAAACTAAATTATTAATTAATGCTAAGTTTTAAGGCTACCAACCTCACTGGTTGACCTAATAAGCAATCAAGCTGTCAAAGTATCACTCTAAGAGATTATTCCTGTGTTTCAGGAGAAGACAAATCTAAAAGTCAAGTGACTTTAAGCCCACAATAAATCCATCTCAAAGCATGAGCCATTCTGACATTAAGCAGTGATGCTTCCCTAAACACGAGCACATTAACTGGCCGGATTCTGCAGCTCCAAGACCCAACTTTCAAGATTAGCCCACACTTATCTACCTACTTGGTATTAACCAACACTGAGGAGCTGACAAAGGGTGAAGCTGTTACTGTCGTTGATTTTGAGCTAACGCTGCATTAACATCTGATTTAACATTTTAAAAATGTTTTCAAAACATATCACATTAACTACTTTTCAGGGAAATTATTTTTACTGAGAACTCTTTGGTTTTCAAATACTGTTTTTAATCAGCCATTACTAAATTATTCTGAACACTTCTAGGGAGTATACCATCAACAAGTGTGATTTCCAACCTAAGGTGACACCAAATCTTTTCCAGCACTTTTATTTCTCCTGATATACTACCAATTTTTCTATACACAGCTTCTGTGTACAGCCTCAGCCCAACATAAAGGGCAAATGACTTCCTGGTCTGTAATAAAGAAAAGATTTCTACCAAGATATGGAAACGGAGACTCACACACACAGTAGCTTTAGAACCATAAGGAATCCTTCAAAGGTGATTAAATGCAATGTTAGTATCAGATATTGAAAGCTATTTAAATATGCACATTTTATGCCATACTGTCATTTACCAAATTTTGAAGCAGCTTTGCCTAGACTGGTCGCCAATAACAACGTGGTCTCCTTCCCTGTTCCTTTGGTTCCACAGCCATTACACAGAGGGACAGCAAGAGGTGCAGGTTGAGTATTTGGAGGTGGTATATTTGGCCAAACTTTAGCCGCATCGATTATGCTATTTCTTGCTGGCTGTTTTAAATTTTTTTTAAAAAGGAGGAGGTGTCAGATACATCATTTCAGAAGCTGGAGTTATATACAACAACTGAAAACACACTAAGTGTTTTACCTTTCCACTTGCTAGCCTGTAAGAAAACATACTTTCAAATCATCTTTCCAAGAACCATTAGCTATCAATTCGTAAATTCATTTCCAGAAGTGACTTGACATGATCAAGAAAGATATTCACGTGGTCAGGTCTTTACATTTTGGGGCATGAGTCTGCTGCAACGAAGACCTCATACATATTTTACATAAAGGGTAGTAAAGTCTCACTTGAACACCAATGTGACTGAGGCCAACTTTCAGGTTTCCCACATCATTGCAAAAAGACAATATGCAGTTATCTACATTACATGAACGGGCTTATGTGTAAGTTGAATGTAAGTTATAAGAAATCCATTGTGCTTTAGCCTTTAAAGATAGAACACGAAGGCTTTGCCAACTAGTCTCACATATAGGAAATAGATTTACTGCAACAAGAGCCTCTAAAAGTATAAACTACAAAAATAATGACTCTCTACTTTTCTGAATGCTCTCCCATTTTACCCTTTGTTTCTTTCAGAACCAGCAAAAATTATGCTGATGGGGAGACTCCCCTATACCATAGGAGAATCTTCAACCCCGTGTATAATAAAGACTTTTCAAGATAAATCCACTTCAAAAAAGTCATTCCTCAATCCTCAGCTGCACCCAACGTAAGAAATAAAAAGATACGAACCTTGTTTAGACAGTCTTCGCAGTAAAGTGAGCCCTTTAAACAAACCGGAGGTACCACATTAAGGTGCAAAGAGTTGGTGCACAAGTGAGGCGTTAGCTCCGACTGTGAAATGTGCTCTTCCAAATGCCCCGGAGCCCCACTTGTGAAATCAGAACAGGGGAAATAGCCAGCGGAGGTGCAGCCCTGCAGAGTCGGAAACTGATGTAGCTTGTGCACATTACCATGACATGATTGGAAGTGGAGTTTTCCACAACAGGGCAGGTGTTTGCAGGAAGACAGGTTACTCTCTAGACACATGCTGGGAAAGTCACTTGCAATCCCTGCCAAATTGTTCCTAGCTGAGGCATTCTGGAGTGAAGATGCAGACTGGAAAGCAAACCCTGACCCTACCTGACACGTGATTGTCCTGGTGCTTTGCGAGTCTAACAGTGCGCCCGGGTGAATCAAGCTACTGGTACCTCCACTACCGCCACCACCACCACCAAAACGCATTGGCGAAGTGGAGGGTTCATTAGGGCAATGAGCACAGCAGCTTACTTTGGGGACAGATGAAAGCTGTATTTTAGGCTGCTGAAGAGAACGAATATCAGGAAGTGGGACTGCTGGAAAAAGCTTAGAGCCAGCATGAAGGGGAGATGGTACATCCTTTAGTTCCACAGCAACTTTCTTGTTCTCCATGTACTCTTTCTGAGAAAAGAAAATCAAAACATAAATTAATTTTATGAGGCCCATGGTTTTTTTGGTTACTCATATCTTACTGCATTCACAAACAGAAAAAGTGTTCAATTCTGTTACATCACTAAATCATAACTGAACAAAATGGAATCACAGCTAGTTAAAATCAGGAACATTCTTCAGAGAGGTCTGCAGGAAGTGAACATTGGAACACACAACTAAAATGAAGACTACATGCTTCCTGAATCGAAACAGACTGGGATGGGCGGGCCTGTTTACATCTTTAGCAGCCGCCATGCCTCAGTAACTTCCTTTTGATAATTTCCCCTTGCTTCATAGAATCCTCTGAAGACAAAATAGGTGGTATGAAAACAACACAGTCACACAAACATCATTCAATAAAGGCCGCTAACACACACAGTGGTTTGAGGACAATACTTAATAGTTCCTGTGGTCAGTCCCTAAGGGATTTCAGTAAGATCCCCCAAGGAAAGGAGTAAAGTTTCAAACACAGATGAGATCAGCCATCTACCCAGATGGCCCACCCATGTTGCTGATGACATTTCATAAACCCTAAGATATAATGACCTAAAGCCATAATGACAATTATACTGTAGCCAGTGAAAAGATTTAGAGAAATTAGAAAACTATCCAAGAAAAAGATCCAAGACAAACAGTTTGCCACATGACTCCAACATAGACACAGGAAGCCAGTATACTACAAAGGTTCTAAGCAGAGCATCATTGGCAGAGACCTGGGTTAGAATCTGATAATCAACAGTTGTATGACTTTGGATAAGTTATTAACCTACACTTTGGTTTCCTCATCCATAAATTGGGAACAATACAATATACCTCCTAGAGTTGCTAGGAGGATAAAATAAGATACAGCACATAGAGCACCTGGCACAGCACCTAGCCACTGAAAGGGGACTAAACTCATCAGCCTTCGCAGGCTGACTGCAAGAGCCACTAAGATGAAGAGACTGCCCTGCTACAGTGACTGAGACGTGTTCACCCTTCACCGCACACGAGGGTCCATCTGACACCTGCAATTCCACTCCTTTTGCTGTGATTCTACACTCACCTGGGAGCATATGCTCATCTGGAAGAAATGTGAATTTTCAGCTAAACTTTCCCTAAAAGGGAGGTAACAGCAATGGGCTGACCAGCCAATGAACTGCTCTTTTGGTAATTATAGTTCAGACTGAAATTAACACAATGGTATTCTGATTTATAAAGATCAGGCTCATACAGGCAGGCTTATTATGAGTTGATCCCCTGAACCTACTCCATTCTGCATGCCACTGACAAAATTGAGTTTTAAGATCTGTAAAGTTGACTGAGTGATTCTGAATTGTGTGACTCCATGAGGACGAGATCTACCATCCCATCCCAGGAAGCCTTGCTTTTGATGCCAACCCTCATCGTCAACTGTCCTGAAAATAAAACACTCCTAAAATGACTCAAATTACTTGATGCCTTGCAACAAAGACAACCATATAGTGAAAACCTAGAAAAAATAGACAATTAAATTGGTTTTTAAAAAGTTATTAATACCAGGCCAGGCGCGGCAGCTCACGCCTGTAATCCCAGCACTTGGGAGGCCAAGGCGGGTGGATCACCTAAGGTCAGTAGTTCAAGACCAGCCTGGCCAACATGGTGTAACCCCATCTCTACTAAAATGCAAAAATTAGCCAGGCATGATGGCGGGTGCCTGTAATCCCAGCTACTAGGGAGGCGGAGACGGGAGACTCCCTTGAACCCTGGGGACAGTGGTTGCAGTGAGCTGACATCGTGCCACTGCACTCCAGCCTAGGAGGCTGAGTGAGACTCCATCTCAAAAAATAATTAAAAAAAAAGTTACTTTGGGAGGCCGAGACGGGCGGATCACGAGGTCAGGAGATCGAGACCATCCTGGCTAACACGGTGAAACCCCGTCTCTACTAAAAATACAAAACTAGCCGGGCGAGGTGGCGGGCGCCTGTAGTCCCAGCTACTCGGGAGGCTGAGGCAGGAGAATGGCATAAACCTGGGAGGCGGAGCTTGCAGTGAGCTGAGATCTGGCCACTGCACTCCAGTCTGGGCGACAGAGTGAGACTCCGCCTCAAAAAAAAAAAAAGTTATTAATACCCTTATATAAAATTATAGTATAATCTCGCTTGAATCCCAAGTACAATAGAAAATAAGAAATAGAAAGCTGGTAACATGAGTGCATGAAATGAAATCAGGAAATGTCAAAATTGGCCGGGTGCGGTGGCTCATGCCTGTAATCCCAGCACTTTGGGAGGCTGAGGCAGGAGGATCACTTGAGGTCAGGAGGTCAAGACCAAGCCCGGCCAACACGGCGAAACCCCATCTTCACTAAAAATACAAAAATTAGCCAGGTGTGGTGGCACAGGCCTGTAATCCCAGCTACTCAGGAGGCTGAGGCAGGAGAACTGCTTAAACCAGGGAGGCAGAGGTTGCAATGAGCCGAGATCGTACCACTGCACTCCAGCCTGGGCAACAGAGCAAGACTCCATCTCAAAAAAAAAAAAAAAAGAAAATGTTAAAATCACAATGAGTAAGCAAGAAGTTAGAGACATAAATTTATACTGAGAAATAAATATTCAAGAGAAATCTCAAAGAAAAAAAACAGGCAGTGATAAGCTCTTCCCAACCCTTCCTAGATTATAGACTCAAAACTCAGAGAGCTACAGTAAAATACAACATATTTTGTACTTTCTTCTGATTTTACTCCACAATGTGGACTTTTAATCTTTGTTACCTGTGACTTTAATGAGAAAGAAATCTTTCCCAAATTTTACCATTAAATATTTAAGGCATCTGCTGGTACTCAGAGTGAAATAGAGGAGTTAAAAAATCGTGCTGTGTTCTCACATTATCATGTGGTATAAGGGGCAATACAGGCAAGATCTACAGAAAAATGTGGCAGAGACTCCAGGATGAGAGACTGTATCCCAGACCAAATGGACCTCTCTCATCTATTTGGATGAGGAACCCGCTACGTCCTTAGACTTGCATATAGTTACCGTTTGGGGACTACGTGGCAGCGTCTGCTCAGGACGAGAAAAGCAATTAGAGAATTTCCAAAGCCATGGCTTAGCATCATTATCTTGTTGAAGCCATCCACGTGTTCTACTGCAGGAGTTCTCAGTTCCCTTTCCTTCCATCATACAGCCATGCAAAGTGATTCAACATTCTTTCATCTTTCTTTTCTTTCATTCTTCCACCCTGTTGGGAACGAGTAAGATGTCAGTGTTATTTCCTTGCATAAGTACAAATTTTGCAACACTGCAGCTATATTTACAGTACAATGGCTCTCAACAACTCAAATCTTTGTTTCGAGAGGGAGTCTCGCTCTGTTGCCCAGGCTGGCATGCGGTGGCATGATCTCAGCTCATTGCAACCTCCGCCTCCCAGGTTCAAGTGATTTTCTTGCCTCAGCCTCCCGAGTAGCTGGGACTACAGGAGCCTGCCACCATGCCTGGCTAAATTTTATATTTTTAGTAGAGTTGGGGTTTCACCAAGTTGGCCAGGCTGGTCCTGAACTCCTGATCTCAAGTGATCCACCCTCCTCGGCCTCCCAAAGTGCTGGGATTACAGGCATTAGCCACTGCGCCTGGCCAACAGTTCAAATCTTAAACAAAATAATAATAATAAAAGAAAGAAAGAAAAAACCACGAAAGAATAAGTATCAGAGCAAATCACAGGTTAATAAAATTTGGCAAACTTGGTTGACTCTGTTTATGCTTAAAATCTAACTCTATCAATCTGATTTTTAAAAAAATCTATAATCTGCAATTCTTCACGTTCCATAGCTCTTCAAATGAAAAATGAACTCTCCATGAGTCCCGTTTCCTTTCTACACATAACCATGCTTGAGATAAGTAACCTTATCTTGGAAACTTGCATACTCCAGAGTGAGACTTTACCTCCTCACTTGGGTGGGATCAATTTTTTCTAGTTTTTCTGAATTCTTTTCGGCTCTCTCTCCCTAAAGGCTCTGCTCAAGAAAGTCAAAAGTTAACAGAAGAGAGCATCTAACCTGAGTAAAAGAGCCACCACCACATCCTCATTAACAACTATGTGTAAGATTTTAAAACTAATTTAAGATGTCTTGCACTGTTTCTTTGATCTGAGCATGGAAGGTCCAAACTAAGTGGCCTCTGTGAACTTCGAATCTGATTTGCTACAGAACAAATTGAACCAATTTCTTAGTTTACTAAGGATGAAAGTGCAATCTGATATACCACTGAAAATCTAACTGATAGAAAAATCTCAAGTCGCAGATGTGTCGTATCTATGCCAGGGCAACAACACTCTTACAGGTCTTAACAATAAATGCAAGCGAGCCACCCTACCGTGGCTCAGGCCTATAATCCCAGTGCTTTGGGAGGCCAAGGTGGGTGGATCGCTTGAACCCAGGAGTTCCCGACCAGCCTGGGCAACACAGCAAAACCCCATCTCTACAAAAAATACAAAAAAATTAGCCGAGCATGGTGGTGCAAGCCTGTAGTCCCAGCTACTTGGGAGGCTGAGGTGTGAGGATCGCTTGAGCCCAGGAGGTCGAGGCTGCAGTGAGCTGTGATTGTGCCACTGCACTGCAGCCTGGGCGACAGAGTGAGACCCTATCTCAAAAACAAACAAAATTACATGAATTCAAATTTCAGTGTCCATAAATAAAGTTTTACTGGGACACAGACACACGCATTCATTTAAATACTGCCTATGGCTGCTTTTGCATTCCAATTGCAGAGCTGCCAAGAGAGTCTCTGTAAAGAGACTGTATGGCCCACAAAGCCTCTATTTACTATGTGGCTCTTTTGTCAGCCTGGGCAACACAGCAAGATCACAGCTCTAAAATAAAATAAAGTTTAAAAAATTAGCATGGTGTGGCAGTGTGCACCTAGTCCCAGCTACTGGAGAGACTGAGGTGGGAGGATCTCTTGAGCCCAAGAATTTGAGGCTGTAGTGAACTATGATTGGGCCACTGCCCTTCAGCGTGGGCAACAGAGTGAGATTCCATCTCTAAAAAAATTTTCGTTTTGAAGTTTCTGTTTCCTCCTATGTAAAATGTGGCTAATTTCTCCCCTGCCACTGCATTACACAGAAAAAGAAAAAAAATTAGATAAATGAACCCCACTGTCTATTTTCACCACTGCATCTCTTGTGCCAACCAAAATGCCCTCTATTCTGTAAATACAAGGTAAACATTAGTTGAATGAGGAATTTAATTAATAAAGCACACCATTTACCCACTACACACTATTGGGAGTGGTTAATTTGGAGACAGGGATGGATTTAACTGCTACTACTGATAGTAAATTATGATTCTTGCTTTTCCTACTAGATACAGGTTTTATGTCCCCCAAAAAGCTCCCCTCAAAATCCTAAGCATCTGTGATATTCACGGTGTACATAAACATTTTCTCAAAGTTCTTCAAAGCCAAATCCTGAAAGTGAGCTGACATTTACAGTGTAATCTAGTTTACAAGGTATTTCATTTAACATTACTTATGTCTTCATTCAGCAAATATTTACTTAGTATCTACTATGCAGCAGGTCTGTGCTTGGCATAAGGAATATAATGATGAAAAAAACCCAGACGGTGGGAACCACTTATATAATTTTCGCAATAATTCTGTGAGGTAGACAGGGGAGAAATTAGCTACATTTTTGCAGAGGGGGAAACACAAACTTAATGAAGTTTTGTAGTGAGCCTGACACAAAATTAGGTTTGCTCACCCCTTTCCACTACACCAAGGTGTCTTCAATACTGCACAATACAAGCGATTAAAAGTAAAAACTTTCAGGTGCCTGCACCCTGAAAATTTCCCAAATATTATCCACGAAGCAACTTAGGTAGCCAAAAGCAGGTTCTGTTTGACTTGAGTGACGGTCTCCTTTCTGTCATTCTCTCCAACTCTTTTGAGCAATTCAGTCGACTCTGTCGACTGTCTGCATTTTGGTCTCCAGTTCTACCGTGGTGCAGCTTTGGACAACTCACAACCTCTCTGAACCTCAGATCCCATCTCTAAAATGGGTGTGACAATAATATAAACCACCTTACAAGGCCATTGTTTGGATAATCACAGGGAACATTTAGCAAACGGTGTTTCCTTAGCACCCAATCTAGTCCTTGACCCCACACCACCCCATCCCATTACCGTTTTCTCCCCCATAGCTCTGTGTTTAAAGTGGCCTTTTTAGCTTATTTTATTATCTTTCTCCCCCATTTAGAATATAAACTCCATGACAGCAGAGACTACGTTTTCTTATTCACTATTCCGTCTCCTGCCCTTAGTACAATGCCTGGCACATTTCAAAAAATAACTGTTGAACGAATAAAGCTTAATAAATATCTAGGAAGACAGTTTAGGTTTCAATACACCGATATGCAAAACACAAGAATATTTACCGCTCAGAGATTTACCGCTCAGAGAAGTCCAAAAGATACAAATGCAATTGGACAGCTCTTGGAATTACCGGAAAGGTGCTTGAGAAACTCTAAAAGGTGTATCAAGAGGTCGCGTTACAACTACTAGTGAGAGTGGCTGAAGCCCTAGACCCTATCTGTCAACCCTGAGGCTACACCCTACGGGCTGCTAAAAGGCCGAGGAGAATGCAAAACGGCCGGGGAGGGGGGAGGGTGTTGCAAAAACACCCGCCCCTTTCCTTCTCTCTTAACCTTCCAGCTGTGCACTTCACTCCTGGAGGGCCCCTCCGGGGTTCAGACAGGGGCGGGCGGGGAGCCAAATACCCTCGAAGGGGAACAGCGGCGCCAACAGTGACAGCAGTGAATGGACCCGAAAAGGAGACAAGCCAACTCTTTCTTGGGGGGGCCGACTGGCGCGTCCCAGTTAGCCAACCAGCCCCCTCCACCACCATCCCACCAGCAATAGGCGGGGAAAGAGGGGGTACTGTCCTCCGTCCCGCCCCGCTGGCCCCGGAACAGAGCCTCCCGGGGTCTGGTCGCAGCGCTGTCTGCAAACTCACCTCTCCCGCCGGCTCCACCTCCGCTCACATTCCGGCCCCGCCGCCTTCCCCCCGCCCCCCCAGGCCCTTTGTTTTGATTCCCGACTCCGCAGCTCCCGCCGCCGCCGCCAAGCGCACCCTCCACTTCCGCTTCCGCACCGCACCGCCCCTGTCGCAAAACCGACGCCCTTCTCTCCCCTTCGCCCCGCCCCCTTCTCGCCCCGCCTCCTCCGCCGCGTCCTGTCCGCGCGGGGCATGCTGGGAACCCCGGGGGGGGCGGGGCCTCGCGGCCCTGCAGCCTCGTCAGGCTCAGTCCCCTCCCGATAAAACCCTAAATAGGGACTTTCCCGGGGGGTGACTCTGGCTTTTTTGGCGAAAACCCCCAGTTTAAGGAGGCATTCCCCCTGGCTTCACGTTGTGGAGTCGAAAGGAACCTTGAAGCGGAGAATGAGAGAGCTCGTGACGTGGATCCGAGGAAAAAGCCTGCCAACCAGGATTTAATAGAATTCGGCTCTTTCAGGCTTCGGAGGGAAGGCGGTTTGAACGGAATTTCAATGAAAACCCCGATCGTTTCTGCCTTTTTTTTCCCCCCTCGCTCAGGTCTCGTCACGTGATGGTCCTACTTTATTTTTAAAAATTAAATGGCGCATATTCCCCAGCATCCTAAATCTAGTGCAACCTAGTGGCAAGTGAAGAAAAAAAATAACTGCCAACCCGGCTTCCTGCGAGGTCCCCCGAGGTTCTCGCAAAGTTGCGACCCAACTGGCAAAAATAAAGGGTGTGCAAAGACTCAACTGGACATTGCCACCAAGAATCAAGAGATTTTGGGGGGACTTTGGCAAGAAAACGTTATCTTTAAAAGCCCTCCTCCAAAGCTGGTTACAAATGAATACTGCGTTCCCAGTGACAGGTTGGGCGAGCAGAAAGGAGACCTTGTGGTTAGTTTCAAACACTTTTATGTCTTAGGTGGCCAGATATGCCGTGTGGTTTGCTTTTTTTTTTTTTTTTTTTTTTT
>NW_016805229.1:1464087-1574614 GCF_001698545.2 Rhinopithecus bieti | reverse complement strand
AAAAAAAAAAAGTCTGAATTACAAATCCTTTTAAAAGAAATGTAATTTTATTGCTGCTTTCTAAAGACTACCAGCCTAAGCAAAGAATAGTAGCCCTTAAAAGGAGACAATTATGAATCAAAATACATAAATTTTGTCTTAAGATACGTTTTATGTATATACCCTCTATTAATTGTATTCCTATTTCTTTGCTGGGAAAACTTTAGAGAGTACAAGTAACTGTTTTTCCCCTGTCCAAATTATAATCTTCACATTTATTAAAACCGAAAGACTTTTTTGTGTGCTATTTAAGTAGCTACTTTACATGCAATTCAGCTTTTCAACTAACCAAGCTGTTATTAAAGGAGTTTCTCCCCAGAAACCAATCTTCTGCCTGTGTTAGGTTCAGTGGTTTGAATTAGTAAATAATCATGGAAGTACCTAAGGAAGTTAAATTGAGTTATCTGCTCAGCCATATTCCAAAGCTACAAGGAAAACAAATTTAATTTAAAAAGAACAAGAGAAACATTTTAAAGTACACCAAAATTTCCTTTCATTTTTAAGGTTTTACCCAATGACAAACCTATTTCTCTAAATGTTGTTCCCAAATAAGACTTTAATGATTATCATTTCAATGTCCTCTCTTTTTTCTTTATGGAAAACTTGGGAAATTGAGAACCAACTAGTTTAAATGCCTTGATCAAAGCCATTTAGGCAACACCAGTACCTCATCAGTTTGTGCTTCAGTTTTTCTGTAAGCTGAGGTGATTCGTTCCTGTCCAGAAACCTCACAGAGTGGTTAGGGCCAAATAAAATTCCAAGGGGGTCCAGACCCAGTGGCTCACACCTATAATCCCGGCACTTTGGGAGAGCCGAGGCGAGTGGATCAGTTGAGGTCAGGAGTTCGAGACCAGCCTGGCCAACATGGTGAAACCCTGTCTCTACTAAAAATACAAAATTAGCTGCGTGTGGTGGTGCACACCTGTAATCTCAGCTACTCAGGAATCTGAGGCAGGAGAATCGCTTGAACCCAGGAGGAAGGGGTTGCGGTGAGCTGAGATCGCACCACTGCACTCCAGTCTGGGTGACAGAGTGAGACTCTGTCAAAAAAAAAAAAAAAAAAAAAAATCCAAGGGGGGATAATTCCAGCTACTTGGGAGGCTGAGGCAGGAGAATCACTTGAACTGGGAGGTGGAGGTTACAATGAGCTGAGATCGCACCACTGCACTCTAGCCTGGGTGACAGAGTGAAACTCCATCTCAATAAGTAAATAATAAAATTCCTAAGGGGAGGCTTGGTGTGGTGGTTCACACCTGTAATCCCAGCACTTTGGGAGGCTGAGGCAGGTAGAGCACTTGAGGTCAGGAGTTTGAAACCAACCTGGCCAACATGATGAAACCCTATCTCTACTAAAATAGAAAAATTAGCTGGGCATGGTGGTGAACACCTGTAATCCCAGCTACTCGAGAGGCTGAGGCAGGAGAATCTTCTTGAACCCAGGAGTCGAAGGTTGCAGTGAGCCTAGATTGCAGCACTGCACTCCAGCCTGGGCAACAGAGTGAGACTGTGTCTCAAAATAAAATAAAATAAAATTCCAAGGGGGAAGGCATCAGAGGTAGTAAAGTGTGAAGCAGGATGTAAATGATTCATTTATGTTTGGGAAGTTTCCTGAAAGACATTTGGTACTTTCCTTAAACCTGTTGATAGGTGGTGGGGTTCCCCTTTGTGCCTCTAAGCAGTTTTTAGGAATTAGCAAGGAGTCCAAAGTAGAATTTGAGAAAGGCTATTCTAAGGACAGCAGGAAGGCAGGAGTGGGGTGGGAGACCCTGTAATGGCTAAGATATTTTTCCCTCCAGCATAGTACTAAAGAAGGTGGGTTTAGGAGTCAGAGCCAGCTCTGAAGCCTGATTTGTTAATTACTAGTTGTAAGACCTCAGGCAACTCAATTAACTTCCTGCACCTTTATTTCCTCATCTTTAACATGGATACAATAAAATGCTTTCCTATGGTTCATCATCTGTGGTTCAATTGCATGGTCGCCTCTCTACTGTGGCCTTCCCTGACTATAGTATCTGAAGTGACCCCTCCCAGCCCTTTTCTATCAAATGAGCTTGCCTTAGTCATAGCACTTATCAAGATCTGAAATGTTACTTTTTCTGCTTCTGGATTTAGTGTGCTTCTCTCAACAATATAAGCCCTTTGAGGACAAGTACCTTGTCTGATGTATTCACTGTGCTGTAAGGGTGCATTGTACAGAAGAATGCTCATAATGCCGGGTGCTGTGGTTCAGCCTATAATCCCAGCACTTTGGGAGGGAGGCTGAGGTGGGAGGATCACTTGACCCCAGGAGTTCGAGACCAGTCTGGGTAACATAGTGAGATCCATGTCCCTACGAAAAAAAAAAAAGTAAAAAATTAGCTGGGTGTGGTGGTGCACACCTGTGGTCCTAGCTACTTGGGAAGTCCAGGATGCAGTGAGCAGTGATTGTGCCACTGCACTCCAGCCTATGTCACAGGGTGAGACTGTCTCAAAAAAAAAAAAAAAAAAAGCTGGATAATAATATACATATTTTTAGTTTGTATGAGCACACAGTAGGTGTTTATATTTATGGGGTAATGAGATATTTTGATACAGGCATACAATGCATCATAATCACAGCAGGGTAAATGGGTGTCCATCACCTCAAGCATTTATTCTTTCTTTGTGTTACAAGCACTCCACTTACACTCCTTTAGTTATTTAAAAATGTACAATACATTGTTGTGGACTGTAGTCACCCTATTGTGCTCCCATATACTATATCTTATTCATTCTAACTCTATTTTTGTACCCACTAACCAGAATGCTCCATGTTTGTTAATGAACATGTTATGACAGGATGTTTTGGAAGAAAATTAAAAAAAAAAAAATTCCAGCCAAGCATGGTGGCTCATGCCTGTAATCCCAGCACTTTGGGAGGCTGAGGCAGGTGTATCGCCTGAGGTTAGGAGTTCGAGACCAGCCTGGCCAACATAGTGAAACTGTGCCTCTACTAAAAATACAAAAAATTAGCTGGGCATGGTGGTGGGCGCCTGTAATCCCAGCTACTAGGGAGACTGAGGCAAGAGAATCACTCAAACCTGGGAAGCGGAGGTTGCAGTGAGCCGAGATCGCGCCATTGCACTCCAGCCTGGGCAACGAGAGGGAAACTCTGTCTCAAAAAAAAAAGAAAAGAAAAAAAATTCTTTTTAAATTTGTTAGTAAACAATTAGGGTTGCTGTGAGAATTGTGCCTGGCAGACACAGACATTTAAAAATCATGATCATCAGGCAGGGTGCAGTGGCTCACGCCTGTAATCCCAGCAGTTTGGGAGGCTGAGGTGAGTGGATCACCTGAGGTCAGGGATTCGAGACCAGCCTGGCCAACATGGTGAAACCCTGCCTCTACTGAAAATACAAAAATTAGCCAGGTGTGGTGATGTGGGCCTGTAATCCCAGCTACTCGGGAGGCTGAAGCAGGAGAATTGTTTGAACTCAGAAGGTGGAGGTTGTAGTGAGTGGAGATCAGGCCACTGCACTCCAGCCTGGGAGACAGAGGGAGACTTTATCTCAAAATAAATAAATAAAATCAAGATCATTTAACAAATACATATATTGTACTTACTATGTTCAAATTTCTGTTGTAAACGTTTTTACAAATGCTGTTAACTCATTTAGTCCTCTGCATAATGTCGTTTTTTTGTTTGTCTTTTGTTTGTTCTTTAAGACGGAGTCTTGCCCTGTTGCCTAGGCTAGAGTGCAGTGGTGTGATCTCGGTTCACTGTAACCTCCACCTCCCGGGTTCCCGCGATTCTCCTGCCTCAGCCTCCTGAGTAGCTGGGATTACAGGCGTGCGCCACCACATCCGGCTAATTTTTTGTATCTTTAGTAGAGATGAGGTTTCACCATGTCGGCCAGGGGGGTCTCGAACTCCTGATCTCGTGATCCACCTGCCTCAGCCTCCCAAAGTGCTGGGGTTAGAGGCGTTACCACCGCGCCAGACCCATAATGGCGTTTTATAGATGAGGAAACGGAGTCACAGGCGAGGAAACGGAATCATAGAGGCTAAACAACTTTACCAAGATCACAGTTTGTAAGGGGCAGAGCTAGGACTCAAAGCCAAGCTTATGACCAAATTCTTGCACTAAGTTCTCTTGCCTCTGGAGAAGATAATGATGCTGAAGATTCTACTTTGGGTGTAAAGGAGTAGGAAGGGCACGGGGCACTGCTAGCTTCAGTGGGCCTGAATCTTTGTCTTTCCTTCTGATTTGGGGAAAGTGCAAAAATGGGGAAACGCAATCGGAGTGAAGAAGAGGCCGGCTTATTTTCCTGAAATACACGGCCCGCAAGCCCAAACCCATTTCCTGGGTGTCCAGGCAGCGTCCTGCAGCATCTCCAAGGCCCGCCCGCCCCAGCCCAGCGCCCGGCAGCCGGCGCCTCCCAAGCCCCCCTCCGGCCAGGAGCCTCCGCCGCGTGGCCCCGCCGCGCCCGGCCTGGGAAAAAAGTTTCCGCCTGAATGGGCCGAGCGGACCGCGGGGTACCGTGGAGCAGCGCCAATGTTGCGGCGCCGCGCCGCGGCTCCGGGGGCGGGCGGGTGGTCGGAGGGCCGGCGGCCAGCACCGCCCCTCACAGCCGCCGCCGCTCGGCCGCCTTGTCTTCTTGTCTTCGCTGCGCCTGCTCCGGTAAGTGCGGGGCTGCGCGGGGCTGGGGTCGGGGTGGCTGCCCGGTGACCTCCTCCGCGACTGGGAAGGCTCCTCTGCCCCGCCCCAGGACCCTGGAACCCCGGGCCACCGCCTGGCAGGTACCCCCACGCCCCTCGCTTGCGGGTCGCTTCCCGGCCGCCTGGACTCCCCTGGTCCCCGGGCTCCAAAATCCCGCCTCCCTGGAGCCTCCGGTCCTAAAAAGTTAGGCACTGAGTGCCTTGCCACCCGTGCGTCCCTCGCGCCCGCCCCTCGCCCTTGGCAACTTTGTTTCTCTTTCTGCGCTGGTCTCTCTTCCACCCGGTTGCCCTCTCCTCCTTCCGGGACTTCCTGGGTGGTTCAGCCTTGCCCTTCCCCAAACTCCCACTGCCAGGCTCCATCCTCTTTCTCCTCTTACTCCCTCCCCATACTCCTTTCCTAGATGCCCCTCCTTTCTTTTCTCTTTCTCTCTCCTACCCCTCCATCCTGCCACCCCCTTCCCTGCGACCCTAGACCCCCCGATTGCAGCGCTACCCCTGCCCTCACACCCACTGTCCCGCCCCTGCAGGCCTCTTTCCAAAAACCTCCCCCTGCTCCCTCCCTCCGGGAACATGTTTGGGGCAGTCTCCTCTCCGCTTTGCTCCCGTCTCTGCCGCAGGACGGTTCTGGTTTCTTCTGACAGCACATTGGGGACGGATTGGGTAAAGGACGAAAATGCTTATTCCGCAGATTGAGTGATGGCTGGGCTCACCTGCCTCTCTGAGGTCCTGGGAAACCCCGCTTGTCACCTTGACGCCTATTTTGGGGAGGCGACTTTATCTTTTCCCAGCCGTCTCAGGCTTTCTGCCTCCTGAGGGCCTGAGCTTCCTTGATGGCTTTGTCCGTGGTTAGTACCAGGTTGTGCCTCTTAATTTCTACTTTGAGCCTGAGGCCCCTTTTAACGTTTTAAAGAAAAGGCCTTTGGAGCACGACCTGGGCAGGTTCATCATTTTTAGTTTTGTTATAGTGTATTCTAGAACAGGATGGTATTTTAGGTAATGGGTTGGGTGTTTTGAAGATTAATTAGATCCCAGCTATTCCCGAAGCCTCTTGTTACCCGACCACCCAAGCCTCCATCACCTCATTGGTATACAACCCCCCCCTTTTGTTTTTGTTGTTTTGTTTTTTTTTTTTTTTTTGAGACAGTGTCTCACTCTGTCACCCAGGTTGGAGTGCAGTGGCTTTTTTATCTTGGCTCACTGCAAGCTCCGCTTCCCGGGTTCAAGCGATTCTCCTGCCTCAGCCTCTGGAGTAGCTGGGACTACAGGTGCGTGCCACCACACCCAGCTAATTTTTTCTATTTTCAGTAGAGATGGGGTTTCACCGTGTTAGCCAGGATGGTCTCGATTTCCTGACCTCGTGATCTGCCCACCTCAGCCTCCCAAAGTGCTGGGATTACAGGCGTGAGCCACCGTTCCCGGCCTACAACCCGTTTTGAGCCTTTCCTTTTAGTGTGTGTTTTGTGTAGGATTAAATGCAGATGATGTGTGCCGCTGAAGTCTCAGGGGCCTTTGATTCATATATTTTATCCCATGTTGGATAACAGTTTATTAACTTGACTTATTCTGTTAGGATGTTATTTTTGTTTCCAAAGTGTGTTCTTTTATTTTATTTATTTATTTATTTAGAGACGGAGTCTTGCTCTGTTGCCCAGGGTGGAGTGCAGTGGCGCAATCTGGGCTCACTGCAACCTCAGCCTCCCAGCAATCTCAGCCTCCCGGGTTCAAGTGATTCTTCTGCCTCACCCTCCTGAATAGCTGGGATTACAGGTGTGTGCCACCATGCCCGGCTAATTTTTAGTAGAGATGGGGTTTCACCGTTTTGGCCAGGCTGGTCTTGTACTTCTGACCTCGTGATCTGCCCGCCTTGGCCTCCCAAAGTGCTGGGATTACAGGCATGAGCCACTGCACCTGACCCTATCATTATTCTTTTTTTTTTTTTATGTAGAGGCAGAATCTTGCTTTGTTGCCCAGGCTGGTCTCAAATTCCTGGGCTCAAGCAGTCCTCCTGCCTCGGCCTCCCACAATGCTGAAGTTACTTACAGGCATGAGCCACTGCACCCAGCCCAAAGTGTGTTCTTTTGCCTTAGAATGTGTGCGAGAAATGACACTCCTTTTCCTCACAAGGTAATTTCCTAACATGAGCATGCCCGTGTACAGGAAGTTTGTGCCTGCAGCTAGTACTATGTGTGCACCTCGTGCAATGGATGTAGGTGCTTTTTGTCTGCCCCCTTAAGCAGTGCCCAGCACTTAGCATGTGTTCAAGAAATGTTTGAAAAGGGATGGAGGAGACAAAACCACAGTAGGAAAAATTCTTTCCCTGGAACTTGGTTCAGTAGAATAAAATTATCCTGGAACAATAGCTATTTTATTTTTTGTCCAAGTTTTTGTTTGTTTGTTTTTTGAGACAGGGTCTCACTCTGTCGCCCAAGCCGGAGCACAGTGATGCAGTCACAGCTCACTGCAGTCTCAACCTCTCAGGCTCAAGCAATCCTCTTGCCTGAGCCTCCCAACTATTTGGGACTAAAGGCACATGCCACCATACCTGGCTAATTTTTAAAATTTTTTGTAGAGATAGGGGTCTCACTATGTTGCCCAGGCTGGTCTCGAACTCCTGGGCTCAAGCGATCCATCTGCCTCAGCCTCCCAAAGTGCCGGGGTGGGAGAGAGCCACGGTGCCTGGCCTAAGCTTTTTAAAATCTCTAAAGCAATCTATACTTACTGTATATATGTGTATATAGTGTATCTTAAAGCAATGTATCAGGTACATATCCACAGGGCTTGCTTTACCCCCATTCTGGTGCATCCTCCAGACCCTTTTCTATTCTATGTGCAGAGAGAGGGAAGTAAACAAAAATGGGCACCCATTTTTAACATATCGTGAGCTTTCTTCCATATTAGTACATACAGTTCTTAACAACTGCATCGTTTTCCATTCAGTCCTCTGTTGACATTGAGGTTTCCAGTTTTCCACATTAGTGAATGATGGTGTGCATCTTTGAACATGGATCCTTGCCGGCCTAAGTATTTTTGTAGGCTGATCATTATAAACTTGGAAAGCACAAAGACAGAAGCCAGGCTTGCTGACTCTTGACTGATGTTACCCTAGTGATGTCACTTCTGCAAAATGCAAAGCCTGCGTCCTGGCTGTTGGAGCATGTGCGGACATTTGGCAGCTTCTTTCCCTTCCCTCCCGCTCTTCTGTTTGTTTTGATTGGGAAGGATACAGAGTGGGGATGGAGAAGGGTGATGAGTTAATTATTGATGGTTTCTTTATGTTTATTGCTCCTGACTAGCTGTGCTGGCTTTCTTCTCTCAGAGGAAGGCTGAAAGAGATTGCTTTGCTTTTTTTCCAGAGTTTTAAAATCAGAGGTGTGTGTCTCAAGTGTATTTTCAGACTTTTTTCTTAGCTTTAATCATGTAAAACATGCAAAAAAAAAAAGCATGTGGAAACAATTTTTTTTTTCTTTTTTGAGACGGGTTCTCACTCTGTCACCCAGGCTGGAGTGCCGTGGGGCGATCTCGACTCACTGCAACCTCCGCCTCCCAGGCTCAAGTGATCCTCTCACCTCAGCCTCCTGACTAGCTGGGGCCACAGGCGTGCATCACCGCACCCAGCTAATTTTTTGTATTTTTGGTAGAGATGGGGTTTCACCATGTTGCCCAGGCTAGTCTCGAACTCCTGAGCTCAAGTGATCTGCCTGCCTCACCCTCCCAAAGTGCTGGGATTATAGGTGTGAGCCACCACACCTGCCCAGAAACAAATTTTTGAAGGAGGCATAGATCTCAGTTGTGCAAAATAGATACTTTTTGTCCCACTGGGTCCTAGTTTGTCATTGTTTCTTGCATGCTCTCATCAGATTTGTCCACAGAGATGCTGGGGCGGAGCTGATGGTGTGATGGTGTATTGAGAACGCAGGTTAGTGGCACACAGATGAAATAAATGCATGTGGGATCCATTTTTAAGATAGCAGGTGCAAAGTTGTATATACTGAGACCAAGTATTAACACCTGTCTATTAAAGTGCCTTTTAAAACACTGTGTGAGGGCCGGGCACGATGGCTCACACCTGTAATCCCAGCACTTTGGGAGCCCTAGGCGGGCAGATCACCTGAGGTCAGGAGTTTGAGACCAGCCTGGCCAACATGGCAAAACCCCGTCTCTCCTAAAAATATAAAAAGTTAGCTAGGTGTGGTGGCGTGCACCTGTAATCACAGCTACTAGGGAGGCTGAGGTAGGAGAATCGCTTGAACCTGGGAGGCGGGGGTTGCAGTGAGCTGAGATCATGCCACTGTACTCCAGCCTGGGCAACAGAGTAAGATTCTGACTCAAAAAAAAAAAAAAAAGACTGTGTGGGCCAAATGAAACAAGTGAATCTGATCTCCAGTCAGTCATTTTGCAACACCTGGGAAGCCTTGGACCTGAATGCAAAGACCCCTTGAACTTGGATCTAGTTCGTTTCTGCTGCTCACATGCACATTTAGGGATGACCAAGGCATACAGTGTTTCTGCTTCCAAGAAACAGAGCGGTTGTCCTGTTTAGCCATCTCTTACAGTTGCACAGCTTAGAGAGGATAATGTTTGCAAACAATTTTTGAAATGTCTAGCACACAGCAAACAGAAGGCAAATTTAGTACTTAATGCTGATAAAATAAGGCAACCCTTGCAAGTCATCTTGCCTGCTTTCTGCTGCAGAGAGTAGTGCAATAGAACTTTCTGACGTTTTCATGTTGTTTGTTTGTTTATTTATTTATTTATTTATTTATTTATTGAGACAGAGTCTCGCTCTGTTGCCCAGGCTGGAGTGCAGTGGTGCAATCTCCGCTCACTGCAACCTCTGCCTCCGGGTTCAAGCAATTCTCTTGCCTCAGCCACCCAAGTAGCTGGGATTATAGGCACACTCCACCACGCCTGGCTAATTTTTGTGTTTCTAGTAGAGACGGGGTTTCACCATGTTGCCCAGGCTGGTCTCGAATTCCTGGGCTCAGGCGATCCACCCGCTTCGGCCTCCCAAAGTGCTGGGACTACAGACGTGCATCATGATGCCCGGCTGATTTGTGTATTTTTAGTAGAGACGGGGTTTCACCTTGTGCTGGTTTCAAACTCCTGTATTCAAGCAATCTGCCCACCTCAGTCTCCCAAAGTGCTGGGATTATAGGCGTGAGCCATTGTGCCCTGCCCCTCTCTGACATTTTTAAATGACAAAGGCAAAATCTTATTCTTTTTTTTTTTTTTTTTTGAGACGGAGTCTAGCTCTGTCGCCCAGGCTGGAGTGCAGTGGCGCGATCTCGGCTCACTGCAACCTCCGCCTCCTGGGTTTACGCCATTCTCTTGCCTCAGCCTCCCGAGTAGCTGGGACTACAGGCGCCCGCCATCTCGCCTGGCTAGTTTTTTGTAGTTTTTTGTAGAGATGGGTTTTCACCGTGTAGACCAGGATGGTCTCGATCTCCTGACCTCGTGATCCACCCGTCTCGGCCAAAAATCTTACACTTTTAAGATTGCTGTTTTATGATAAAGTGAAGTGCAGCTGTTACTTCTTTCTTCTTCGCCTCCAGCATCTCTCTTCCTTAAGGATAGCTTTTAAAATGTAAGGGTTTTTGGTTGAAATGCCGTACCTGTGGTTTTTGTCTCTTGGTTGGGGTGAAAGATTTTGCAGGCTGTGATATAAATCCAGTTCTGTGCTTAGTTTCTCTGCAGTCCTTGAAATCCAAAACCAGATCCCTCGTATCAGCCCGTTATAATTAGAACCTGCCCCACAATAGCTGTACCTCCTAAAACATCTCAGATTCATTTCTTTCCTGAGGATTAAGTTTTTAAACCTTACTGGCCAAGATAACAGTGTTTTAAGAAGCTCTTTTATTATCATTATTACTATTATTACTCTTTTCTTTTTTTGAGATGGAGTCTTGCTTTGTCACCCAGGCTGGAGTGCGATGGCAGGATCTCGGCTCACTGCAACCTCCGCCTCCCGGGTTCAAGAGATTCTTCTGTTTCAGCCTCCCGAGTAGCTGGGATTACAGGCATGTGCCACTACGCCCAGCTAATTTTTGTATTTTTAGCAGAGATGGGGTTTCACCATGTTGGCCAGGGTGGTCTTGAACTCCTGACTTCAAGTGATCTACCGACCGTGGCCTCCCAAAGTACTGGGATTACAGGCATGAGCCACCGCACCCTGCCAGGCTTGGGTGTTCAAGGAAGAGAAAGAAGGCAGTGTGGCTGGGACATGAATGAGAGGTGGTAGGGTAGGAAATATGTAGAAAACTATGCAGGGGCCTGATCACATTGAATCTTGCACATCTTTTTCCTAACTTCAGGAGGAGTCAGTGCTTTTGTTGTTCCTGGTTCCTCACTTCTTCACTTTATTGTATGCTGACGACCTTCCATGCTGTGGACTGAGACTGCCCTCAGTAGGATCACCAATGTCTTTTTTTTTTTTTTTTTTGAGGCAGAGTTTCACTCTTATCCAGGTTGGGGTGCAATGGCGCGATCTTGGTTCACTGCAACCTCCGCCTCCTGGGTTCAAGCGATTCTTCTGCCTCAGCCTCCCGAGTAGCTGGGATTACAGGTGACTGCCACTACACCTGGCTAATTTCTTGTATTTTTAGTAGAGATGGGGTTTCACCATGTTGGCCAGGCTGGTCTCGAACTCCTGACCTCAGGTGAATCACCCGCTGTGGCTTCCCAGAGTGTCGAGATTACAGGCGTGAGCCACTGCACGGAGCCACCGGTGTCTTAATGGCCACACAGTGCTCATTGATAGATGCCTTGGCCCTGGGCTATTGTTGCTATAGAATTGGTTTGATGACAACATATTACATGAGATCTGGGCTCATTAGAGCTTATGGCTTGAGCAGCGAGTCATTGGCCTAGGTTTATGCTGCTCCTGGCCTCGTTAATGACTGCTATTAACACTCTACCCCCTTTTTAATTTTTTTGAGTGGGGTCTTGTTCTGTTGCCCAGGCTGGAAGGCTGGAGTGCAGTGATCTTGGCTCACTGCAGCTTCCGCCTCTCAGGCTTAAGTGATTTTTCCTGCTTCAGCCTTCTGAGTAGCTGGGACTATAGGCGCGCACCGCTGTGCCTGTTTAATTTTTATTTTTGTATTTTTAGTGGAGATGGGGTTTTACCATGTTGGCTAGGCTGGTCTCAAACTTCTGACCTCAAGTGATCCGTTTGCCTCGACCTCACAAAGGGTTGGGATTACAGGCATGAGCCACTGCTCCAGGCACCACTCTACCCTTTTGACTTTGAGCAAGTAAGGTCATTGACGACATACATTCATTAGGATTCCTGCGTGGCAGAAATCTAACCCCAACTGGTGTAACCAAGACAGGGAATTGATTATCTCATAACCTTAAATCAGGTGTGGCTGCATCCAGGTGTTCAAATGATATTGTCAGGACCCAGGCTCTCCATCCCTTGGCCATGCTTTCCTCTGTTTTGGCTTCACTCTCAGGCAGGCTCTCCCTTCTGATAGCAAGATGACCACCAGCAGTTTCAGGCTTACCTCCAGCCACCTTACCAACCCTAGTGGAAGGAGAGTTTCATTTTTGACAGCTGTGCAAAAGGTCTGGACCTGGGCCCTCATTGGCTCAGTATTAGGCCCATCCTTAAGCCAGTCATTGGCTCAGCATGGGTTAGACCCATACCTGTCACTGGCTGAGCATGGATTAGGCTCACACTATCATTGGTTCTGCGTGAATTAGGCCCACCTCTGTCATTGGCTCAACGTGGGTGAGGCTCACCCTATCATTGGTTCTGCGTGAATTAGGCCCACCTCTGTCATTGGCTCAACATGGGTGAGGCTCACACTGTCATTGGTTCTGCGTAAATTAGGCCCACCTCTGTCACTGGCTCTGTGTGGGTTAGCCCAACTGGTGAGCTGATCACTAAGGATATGAGTAGGCATATGCCTCCTCCCAGATGCAGAGGATGATATCAGATCCCTCTGAACTCGTGAAATGAGTAGGGTATTCTCCGAAGGGAATATTGTGCTGTCACAGAAGATGGAAAAATGAATGCACGTCTGGAAAAAAAAAAACTACAAATCATTAGCTTTGTATGACATTTATTTTTTGTTTATATGTTTTTGAAATGGAGTCTTGCTCTGTTGCCCAGGCTGGAGTGCAGTGATATGATCGTGGCTCACTGCAACCTCTGCCTCCTGGGTTCAAGTGATTCTTGCGCCTTAGCTTCCCGAGTAGTTGGGATGATAGGTGCCTGCCACCACACCCAGCTGATGTTTGTATTTTTAGTGGAGACAGGATTTTACCATGTTGGCCAGGCTGGTCTCAACCCATCTGCCTGAACTCCTGACCTCAAGTCATCTGCCTGCCTCAGCCTCCCACAAGTGCTGGGATTGCAGGCATGAGCCACCACGTCTGGGCATATGACATTTCGCCTTTCTGCCTTGATCAAACTTTCAGAGAATCTGCTTCCCAGAGGGTTGGGTGGGTCGGGAAATAGCATGTTTTCTCTGAATGAAAAGTATTGAAAAGTAGGAGAGAGAAAGGATGTGAATATGGGTCCCAACAAATGTAGAGTTATCAGTAAGTTCTGCGCTTGAATCTAGGTACAATTGTGCATTTCCTGGTTCTGCGTGAATTAGGCCCACCTCTGTCATTGGCTCAACATGGGTGAGGCTCATTAACTTCCACCAGAAGTTAGTGGTGGTGTCTGTGTTGACGCTTACATGTTAAGCCTAATGATTTCATGTTTTAACCGCAACTATAACTTGTTGGTTGTATCTTAGAAAGTGATGGTTTTTGCTCATTCTTTTGTCCCCAAGGATACACACCAGCCTCTGAGTTCTCCTGAGGGAAGGAAGGGACCTTGGACAAAGTTTTTTTTTTTTTTTTTTTGAGAGGGAGTCTTGCTCTGGTGCCCAGGCTGGAGTGCAGTGGTACAATCTCGGCTCACTACAACCTCTGCCTCCTGAGTTCAAGTGATTCTCCCGCCTCAGCCTCCCAAGTAGCGGGGATTACAGGTGCACACCACCATGCCCAGCTAATTTTTATATTTTTAGTAGAAACGGGGTTTCACTATGTTGACCAGGCTGGTTTCAGACTCCTGAGCTCAGATGATTCACCCACCTTGGCCTCCCAAAGTGCTGGGATTACAAGTGTGAGCCACTGTGCCCGGCCTTGGACATAATCTTTTTTTTTTTTTGAGACAGAGTCTCACTCTGTTCATTCAGGCTAGAGTGCAGTGGTGCAATCTCGGCTCACTGCAAACTCCACCTCCTGGGTTCAAGTGATTCTCCTGCCTTAGCCACCTGACTAGCTGGGACTACAGGTGCCCACCACTGCACCTGCCTAATTTTTGTATTTTTAGTAGAGACAGGGTTTCACCATATTGGCCAGGTTGGTCTCGAACTCCTACCTTGTGATCCACCCACCTCAGCCTCCCGAAGTGCTGGGATTATAGGCGCAAGCCACTGAATCCAGCCTGGACACAATCTTATTTGAATTTCTTATGCCCTTTTGACAAGCTCAGAGCCTCAAATAAATTCAGAATATAGGTGATTACATCAGACAGACTCTTATCAACAGGGAGTATACAAACCATTAGTCCAACTGTTAATAGAAGTCTGCTTTCTTGCCGGGTGTGGTGGCTCACACCTATAATCCCAGTGCTTTGGGAGTATGAGGCAGGAGGATCGCTTGAGCCCAGAAATTTGAGACCAGCCTGGGCAACATAGTAAGACTCCATCTCTTAAAAAAAAAAAAAATTAGGTGGGCGTAGTGGCACACACCTGTAGTACCAGCTAGTCAGGAGGCTGATGCAGGAGGATCACTGCCGCCTTGGAGTTCAAGGGTGCGGTGAGCTATGATTGTGTCACTGCACTCCAGCCAGGATGACAGATAGAGACCCTATCTCTTAAAAAAAAAAAAAAAGAAAGAAAGAAAAGAAAAGAAAATTTGCTTTCCTCACCTCTCCTGTGAATCAGCTCAAAGTCCTGAGAGCCAGAGCCCTTACCAGCCACATCCTCTAGCTGTTGGCTAATTTGTTTCATCTTCTTTTGGGTAATTCTCCAGAATTACATCTCCTTCCTCTTCTTCACCTCCCAGTTACTCCTGCACTCAGTTCTTCGTCTTTCCTCCTCCACTGTGTAGAAACTCTTCTTGCTCACACCGCCAGTGACCGACTTTCGCTCAGCCTCATGGATATTTTCCAGCCCTTATCTTCCCTGCTTCTCTGTTGCATCCTTGTGACACTGGAATGTTTCCCTTTTTTCCCTTGAAACCGTCCACTCCCAGGACAGCACACTTCCTGATTCTCATTTCTCTCACTCCTCATCTCTCTCTCTTTCTCTCTGTTTCTTCTCTGCCTCCTTTGGTTACCATTTCTTAAATTGCCCACCTTTCCAATATTGGCATTATTCTTTGTTCCATACAGAGTCCGTAGGAGATTCTCTCATTGTCACAAGGAAAAGAAAAACCAGCTACAGACGCATGACTCTCAAAAGGATATTGTTGACCCAATTTCAACCCTAAGTTTCAGCTCCGATATTGCATGTAGGTGTGTCATGGACATGTCAAGCTGTGAATGTCTGAGACTAAGTTTGTTATCTCTCCCTAACCCCCCACCCACCTACCCAAGAGTTTTCCTTTTTTTTGGAGACGGAGTCTCACACTGTTGCCCACGCTGGAGTGCTGTGGCGCGATCTCGGCTCACTGCAAGCTTTTCCTCCTGAGTTCACTCCATGCTCCTGCCTCAGCCTTCTGAGTAGCTGGTACTACAGGCGCCCGCCACCACGCCCGGATAATTTTTTGTATTTTTAATAGAGACGGGGTTTCACCATGTTAGCCAGGATGGTCTCGATCTCCTGACCTCGTGATCCGCCCGCCTCGGCCTCCCAAAGTGCTGGGATTACAGGCGTGAGCCACTGTGCCTGGCCAAGTTTTCCTTACAATAGTCCTTTTTTTTTGAGATGGGATCTTGCTCTGTTGCCCAGGCTGGAGTACAGTGGCATGGTCATGGGTCACTGCAGCCTCGACCTCTCCTTGTCCTTAATCCTCTCAAGTAGGTGGACCTACAGACACACCACCATGCCCGGCTAGTTTTTGTATTTTTTGTAGAGATAGGGTCTCACCAGGTTGCCCGGCCTGGTCTGGAACTCCTGGGCTCAAGCATTCCACCTGCTTTGGCCTCCCAATGTGCTGGGATTACAGATATGAGGTACTGCACCCAGCCACCTTCTGAAAGTCTTTATCTCTGGTGATGGGGATGGTGGTGGCACCCAGTTGCCTAAGGTAGAGCCTCAGAAGATGTCCTCACCTCCTTTTTCTCTCTCCCCTACCCCAAAAGTCATAATTCGTCAAGTTCTGGTAAGTTTGCCTTTTAGGTATTTTTGGAGTCCATTTCTGTCCCCTCCATCTTCATTCCTACTTTGTTTTTTTTAGACAAGGTGTCACTGTCTTGCCTAGGCTGGAGTGCAGTACGGTGATCATAGCTTACTGCAGTCTCCAATTCCTGGACTCACATGATCCTCCTTCGTCAGCCTCCGGAGTAGCTACGACTACAGATGTGTTGCACCACACCAGTCTAAGTTACTAAAAAGTTTTTTTTTTTTTTTTTGGCAAGGTAGAGTCTTGCTGTGTTGCCCAATCTAGTCTTGAACTCCTGGCCCCAAGTGGTCCTCTTGCCGTGGCTTCCCAAAGTGCTGGGATTGTATGTGTGAGCCAGTATACCTGGTTATTCTCACTTTCTAATTCAGGCCACCTTCCTTTCTTTTTTTTTTTTTGAGACGGAGTCTCGCTCTGTCATCCAGGCTGGAGAGCAGTGGCCGGATCTCGGCTCACTGCAAGCTCTGCCTCCCGGGTTCACGCCATTCTCCTGCCTCAGCCTCCTGAGTAGCTGGGACTACAGGTGCCCGCCACCTCGCCCGGCTAGTTTTTTGTATTTTTTTTTTTAGTAGAGATGGGTTTCACCATGTTAGCCAGGATGGTCTCGATCTCCTGACCTCGTGATCCGCCCATCTCGGCCTCCTAAAGTGATGAGATTACAGGCTTGAGCCACTGCGCTCGGCCCTCTTTTTTTTTTAAAATAGGATCTCACTTCATTACCCAGGCTGTAGTGCAATGGCACTATCTTGACTCACTGCAACCTCTGCCTTCTGTGCTCAGGTGATCCTCCCATCTCAGCCTCCTGAGTAGCTGGGAACACAGGCATGTGCCACCACACCTGGCTGATATTTTTCTATTTTTAGTAGAGACGGGGTTTCACCAAGTTACCCAGACTGATCTCAAACTCCTGGGCTCAAGTGATCTGCCTGCCTTGGCCTGCCAAAGTGCTGGGATTACAGGCACAAGCTACCGGACCTGGTCTCCACCTTCCTTTCTTGCATTGCTGCAGGAGCTCCCTTTCTTAGGCCTTGTCCTTCCTCTGCCTGTCCATGGCCACCAGGACCAGCTATTTAAGCAGGAGAGCCCATCATATCACATTCATATCACATCACTTTCTTCCTTAAACTTCCTCCAGTGGTTTCTGATGGCCACTAAGTTTCTTAACATCTTGCACAAGCCGTCTGTGACTTAGCCCCTCTATTTTAGTCTCTCCAGGTTCACTTCCACTCCTCAACTTTCAACCCAAGCCTACTAGACTCCCTCTAGCTCCCCTAACAAGTGCCTGGCTGTTTCTCCTCATTCCTTCCTACCCTACTCAATTACCATTGCCTTCCAGTTCTTTTATATTCTTTCTTTTTTTTTTTTCAGATGGAGTCTTACCGTGTCACCTAGGCTGGAGGTGCAGTGGCACGATCTTGGTTCACTGCAACCTCTGCCTCCCATGTTAAAGCGATTCTCCTGCCTCAGCCTCCTGAGTAGCTGGGACTATAGGCGTATGCCACCATGTCTGGCTAATTTTTGTATTTTTTTTTTTTAGTAGAGATGGAGTTTCACCATATTGGCCAGGCTAGTCTCGAACTCCTGACCTCATGATCTGCCTGCCTCAGCCTCTCAATGTGCTGGGATTACAGGCGTGAGCCACTGCACCTGGCTCTTTCATATTCTTTCACATGCTCCTCGTGTGTCACCTCTTCTAGGAAGCCTTTTTGGACTCTCAGGTTGAGTTTGGAACTTCTTAAATATCCTGGGCACTGATAGAAATGTTTATTATCTTGATTGTGATGATGGGTTTTCAGGTGCATACATATTTCAAAACACACCAATGTATATACGCAAGTATATGCAATTTATTGCATGTCAAAATCCTGTGCACATTTCTGCGGCTACACTAGGCACATAGTTTTATCAAAATTTACATGGGGTTGGGTGCGGTGGTTCACGCCTGTAATCCCAGCACTTTGGGAGGCTGAGGTGGGTGGTTCACTTGAGGTCAGGAATTTGAGACCAGCCTGGCCAACATGGTGAAACCCTGTCTCTACTAAAAATAAAAAAATCAGCCAGGCGTGGTGGCACATGCCTGTAATCCCAGCTGCTCAGGAGGCTGAGGCATAAGAATCATTTGAACCCAGGAGGCAGAGGTTGCAGTAAGCTGAGATCACGCCACTGCACTCCAGCCTGGGTGATAGAGCAAGATTCTGTCTCAAATAATAATTATAATAATTATTATTGTTTATGCATAATTTCCATTCCAGCCCCCACTCCCCCTCTCCATCCACCAGACTGTGAGGCCCCTTTAGGGAAGGCAGGCATCTTGGAGACATTTTATGTGGCTCCCTAGGTCCTTTAGTAGGTGCTCAATAAATATTTGCGTGGGGATGTCCATGAGCCTTGATGTTAACCCAGGGCATGTAACAGGTGAGTGGATTGTCTTTTGTTTGGGTTTAGCTTCAGATTTTTGGCAGTATTGAATAATTTAACCCAGCATAAAGTTTTTTTTTTGTTTTATGTTAAATAGGATCACCTATTCAACCAGATGTGGGTAATCATTTTAAAACCTTCTCCCCTAGACACCATGCCACAAAGAGAGTGATCTCTTCCCCTGTTTTCACAATGGAGGACTCCGGAAAGACTTTCAGCTCCGAGGAGGAAGAAGCTAACTATTGGAAAGATCTGGCAATGACCTACAAACAGAGGTCAGTCTGAGTTCACCTGCTTTTCTTTTTCTTTTTTTTTTTGAGATGGGGTCCTGCTGTGTTACCTAGGCTGAGTGTGGTGGCGATTCCTAGGTGTGATCATAGTGTACATCTGCCTTAAACTCCTGGGCTGAAGTGATCCTCCTGCCTCAGCCTCCCAAGTAGCCAGGTCTATAGGTGTGCTTCACCAGGCCAGGCTTTTTTTTTTCTTTTTGTGGAAACGGGTCTCACTATGTTGCCCAGGCTGGTCTTGAACTCCTGGACTCAAGTGATGCACTCCTGCCTCCCACAGTGTTGGGATTGCAGGTGTGAGCTCTCTTTCTTCTATAAAAAGAACAGCAACCCTTTATTTCAGGCCTATTATGTGCCAGGCAGTGTGAAACGCTTAACTTATACTATCTCAAAACTACCCATGAAAAAACTATTAGCACCCCATTTTATAGATGAAGAAACTGAGCCTCAGTGAAGGCAGATAACTTGCCCACAGTCACACAGCCAATATGTAGCAGAGCTGGAATTTGAACTCCAGACCTATGGTCCTGATTATCCTACTATGCTACTTTCCATTTTGTTCGCTTATTTTCTTTTTCTTCTTCTTTTTTTTTTTTTAATTGAGACAGAGTCAGTGGCACCATCTTGGCTCACTGCAGCCTCCACCTCCTGGGTTCAAGCAATTCTCATGCCTTAGCCTCCCAAGTAGCTGGCATCACAGGCGCCCGCCACCATGCCTGGCTAATTTTTTGTGTTTTTAGTCAAGATGGGGTTTTGCCATGCTGGCCAGGCTGGTCTCAAACTCCTGGCCTCAAGCGATCTGCCTGTCTCACCCTCCCAAAGTTCTGGAATTACAGGCATGAGCCACCATGCCTGACCTTCCATCTTCTTTTCTTTTTTTTGAGACGGAGTTTCACTCTTCTTGCCCGGGCTGGAGTGCAGTGGCACAATCTCGGCTCACCACAAGCTCCGCCTCCCGGTTTCAATCGATTCTCCTGCCTCAGCCTCCCAAGTAGCTGGGATTACAAGCATGCGCCACCACACCCAGCTAATTTTGTATTTTTGGTAGAGACGGGGTTTCTCCATGTTGGCCAGGCTGCTCTCGAATCCCGACCTCAGGTGATCCACCCGCCTCGGCCTCCCGAAGTGCTGGGATTACAGGCGTGAGCCACTGTGCCCAGTGTCCATCTCATTTTCTAGAAGGGTTTTTATCAGTTCCTAGATGCCACATCTGGTAAGTTCTTTGTGCACAGGGAAAGAGCTTTTCCCTATACCTAGCAAAATATATTGCTGCAGATTATAAGATTTGAAACTGTGTTTTGGTCAGTGCTCATATCTGGGAGGTGTGTGTTTGTGTTTGGTTTGGCACTGTTTTTATTTCTAATGGGTCTTTATAATTTGCACATAGAGACCTTATTCCAATCCCCTTCGTTTCCTTTATTTATTTTAGATTTATTTTAGGGCCAGGCACAGTGGCTCACATCTGTAATCCCAGCACTTTGGGTAGGCAGATCGCTTGAGCTCAGGAGTTTGAGACCAGACCAGGCAACATGGCAAAACCCTGTCTGTACAAAAAATACAGAAATTAGCAGGCATGGTGGCATGTTCTTACAGTCTCAGCTACTTGGGAGGCTGAAATGGGAGAATTGCTTAAGCCTGGGAGGTCGAGGCTGCAGTCACCTGTGATCGCACCTCTGCATTCCAGTCTGGGTGACAGAGCGAGACTCTATCTCAAATAAATAAAAATTATTTCAGAGTCAGGGTCTCACTCTGTCACCCAGGCTGAACTGCAGTGGCTCTTCACAAGTGTGACCCTATCTCACTGCAACCCCTGGGCCCGCAAGTGATCCTCCTGCCTCAGCCTCCCAGGTAGCTGGCACTACAGGTGTATGCCACCATGCCTGGCTGATTTTTAAACACATTTTTGTAGAGAAGAGGTCTTGCTATGTTGCCCTGGCTGGTCTCAAACTCCTGTCCTCAAGTAATTCTTAATGAGCCACTGTACCCTGACCCTCCTAACTTCTTTATTCTAATTTGACTTAAAGGTAATTCAGGCTTGATATTTTAAAAATGTTCCTTGAATTTGGCCAGGCATGGTGGTGGCTAACGCTTGTAATCCCAGCACTTTGAGAGGCCGAGGCAGGCAGATCACCTGCAGTCAGGAGTTTGAGACCAGCCTGGCCATGAGAAGCTGAGGCAGGCAGATCACCTGCAGTCAGGAGTTCGAGACCAGCCTGGCCAACATGGTGAAACTCTGTCACTATTAAAAATACAAAAATTAGCTGGGTGTGGTGGTGCACGCCGGTGGTCCCAGCTACTCGAGAGGCTGAGGTAGGAGAATCACTTGAACCCGGGAAACAGAGGTTGCGATGAGACGAGATTACAGCACTGCACTCCAGTCTGGGCAATAGAGGGAGACTCTGTCTTCAAAAAAAATTACTACGTGACAATTAACAATTCTGCTGTAGGGCAGAAAATACGCAAGAGGAACTCCGAGAATTCCAGGAGGGAAGCCGAGAATATGAAGCTGAATTAGAGACGCAGCTGCAACAAATTGAAACCAGGAACAGAGACCTCCTGTCCGAAAATAACCGCCTTCGCATGGAGCTGGAAACCATCAAGGTGAGGGGCTGAGAGCAAGTGTGCTCAGGTGTAGACAGGCTTCCAAGACAGGCAGGGCATGCTTGGCTGGAAGAAGGAACCCTGCAGTGAGGGACTCCAGACCCTAGGCCCATGCTCATCTCTGGAAGGGCCTGTGGGGCAGATGTGATCTTTGAACTCTTTGTGCCTCTAGTGGGTGATGCCTTTTGTTTTTTCTTTTTTGAGACAGAGTTTCACTCTTGTTGCCCAGGCTGGAGTGCAGTGGCGGGATCTCAGCTCACTGCACCCTCCAACTCCCAGGTTCACGTAATTCTCCTGCCTCAGTCTCCTGAGTAGCTGGGGTTATAGGCGCCTGCCACCATGCCCAGCTAAATTTTTTTTTGTATTTTTAGTAGAGACGGGGTTTTATGTTGGCTAGGCTGCTTTCAAACTCCTGACCTCAGGGGATCCATGATGGGTGGAGCTTTGAGAAGCAAGTCACTCATGTTCCCATGGACTTTCTTGGTTGTCCTCACCGATTTTATAGGGCACATGGCAGGAAGACTTTTTTTTTTTTTTTTTTAAATAGGGTCTTGCTCTGTTGCCCATACTGGGGTACAGTGGCTGGATTACAGCTCACTGCATCCTGGACCTCTCAGGTTTAAGCAGCCCTCCCACCTGGGCTGGGCATGGTGGTGCATACCTGTAATCCCGGCACTTTGAGAGGCCGAGGTGGACAGATCACAAGGTCAAGAGATTGAGACCATCCTGGCCAACATGATGAAACACCGTCTCTACCAAAAATACAAACATTAGCTGGGCGTGGTGGTGCGCACCTGTAGTCCCAGCTACTCAGGAGGCTGAGGCAGGAGAATCACTTTAACCCGGAGGTGGAGGTTGCAGTGAGCTGAGATTGTGCCACTGCACTCTGGCTTGGCAACAGAGTGTGACTCCGTCTCAAAAAAAAACCCAAAATCCTCCCACCTGAACCTTGAGAGTAGCTGGGACTATAGGCATGTGGCACCACGCCTGGTTAATTTTTGTATTTTTTATAGAGACAGGGTTTCGCTATGTTGCCCAGGCTGGTCTTGAATTCCTGAACTCAAGCAGTCCCTCCTGCTTTGGCCCCGCAAAATGCTGGGATTACAGGCATGAGCCACCACCTGACCAGGGAGACATTTTTAGGGTATGGAGGTGTTGCTAGAGTAATATTATCAGGTCCAGTGTTGTAGCCCTTAGCTACATTCAGCTGCTGAAATTTAATGAATTAAATAAAAACTTCATTCCTCAGTTGCAGTAGCCACATTTCAAGTGCTTAGGAGCTATGTTTGGCCAGTGAATTTCCTTAGTGGACAGAGGGGCTGTAGAACATTTCCTTTATTACTGAAAGGTCTGTTGGACTGTGCCAGTTCAGAGCAGGTTTCTCGACTTGGCTGCTGTTGATATTTGAACCTGGATCATCCTCCATTGGGAGGGACTGAGGTTTGCTTTGTGGCTTTTTTGTTTGTTTGTTCGTTTTTTATGAGACAGAGTCTCGCTCTGTCACCCAGGCTGGAGTGCAGTGGCGCAATCCCGGCTCACCGCAAGCTCCGCCTCCCGGGTTCAAGCCATTCTCCTGCCTCAGCCTCCTGAGTAGCTGGGACTACAGGTGCCCACCACCACGCCCGGCTAATTTTTTTTGTATTTTTAGTAGAAACGGGGTTTCACTGTGTTAGCTGGAATGGTCTCGATCTCCTGACCTCGTGATCTGCCCGCCTCGGCCTCCCAAAGTCCTGGGATTACAGGCGTGAGCCACCGTGCCTGGCCTTTTTTTTTTTTTTGAGATGGAGTCTTGCTCTGATGCCCAGGTTGGAGTGCAGTGGCCGGATCTCACCTCACTGCAACCTCTGCCTCCCAGGTTCAAGTGATTCTTGTGCCTCAGCCTCTTGAGTAGCTGGAATTACAGGCACCCTAAAGTGCTGGGATTACAAGTGTTAAGTCACCCCGCCTGGCCACATTGTGGGATGTTTAGCAGCATCCCTGACGTCCCCCTTCTAGATGCCAGTAGCATTTTCCCCACCTCCAAGGTGGTGAAAACCAAAAGCACCTCTAGACATAGCCAGGTATCCAGAGACCCAGTGCTCTAAAAGGTAAAGACCGTGCCTTCTGTACATTCTATAAGGCTCAGCAAGGGATCACTAAGTCAACACTGTGCCCCAGAGACTGGCTCTCAGCCCTGCTGCCAGCCGGCATCACTGGGCCAGCTTCATAAACATCCCACAGGCCGGACCCTCTCTCCCCATTCCCATCTCCCTGCCCCGCTCTGAGGTTCCATTTCTCAGTAAGTCTGGGTGGGGCCCTGGTATTTCTGCGTGTGTGTGTGTGTGTTTTCTCTCATTAAGCTCCCCATATACATTTTGATGAGCTGCTTCATGGAAGAGTCAAAACTGTGTGTGCCCAGGGCTAGGTGTGATGGACGGTGAACGGGGAAGTGCTGGTTGCCTTCTTTGGGTAGACAAACCTAACACCATGAAGCAGTTGGGGACTTGGAGCTCAGTCACAGAACTCTGATCTGGGAGTCTTTCGAGAGAGAGGACTGGCTGGGTGCGGTGGTTCATGCCTGTAATCCCAGCACTTCAGGAGGCCGAGGTGGGCGGATCACCTGAGGACAGGAGTTTGAGACCAGCATGACCAACATGATAAAACCCTGTCTCTACTAAAAATACAAAATTAGCCGGGCGTGGTTTTGCGTGCCTGTAATCCCAGCTACTTGGTTGGCAGGAGAATCACTTGAACCCCGGAGGTGGAGGTTGTGGTGAGCCGAGATAGCGCCATTGCACTCCAGCCTGGGCAACAAGAGCGAAACTGTCTCGAGAAAAAAAGAAAGAGAGAAAAGGACTGCACGGGTTGAGGGAGGCTTTGCGGAGGTTGTTTGCAGGTGTGTGTGTGGCTGACACTTGGTGTTTGGGGGATGGGGCTAAAGGGAGAGTTGATCTGTACCCGTCACAGGTGTGGACAAGAATGGGTGTCAGGTGAGCCTTGGCAAGCCCAGCTTTACTAATGTATAGGAAAGGGTGTGGGACCAACGAATGGATCGGGGGTTTGGGGTAGGGCAGAGGAGAGGTCCCAGACACGTTGAAGGTGGGCAGTGAAGCTGAAGCTTTCTGTTGGAGACCACAGAATCTGGCTGGCCATCCGCAGATCCATCTTCCCCATCGGTATTGTTTGATCAGCCTGCAGTGGTTTTTGTTCAGCATTTCCCCATGAACGTTTTCCAGCATATAAGGCTGAAAGAATGTCCAGTGAATACCTGTGTATCCACCAGCACCTAGGCTCTACCAATAATATTTACCCTACTTGCCTTTTATTATAAATATTCTCATCCATCAAAATTTGTAGAGCTTCCTGTAAAAAGATGGATTTCTGGCCAGGCATGGTGGTTCACACCTGTAATCCCAGCCCTTTGAGGGGCTGAGGAGGGAGAATCTCTTGAGACCAGGAGTTCAAGGCCAGCCTGGGCAACTTAGCGAGACTTTGTCTCTACAAGAAATAAAAATAAAAAATTCACTGGACATGGTAGTGCACACCTGTAGTCTCAGCTACTCAAGAGGCTGAGGCGGGAGGATCGCTAGAGCCCAGGAGGTTGAGGCTGCACTGAGCTGTGATTGTACCATTGCACTCCAGCCTGGGTGACAGAGCAAAAGTTAAAATAAAAAATAAAAAACCTGAGTAGTGGTTGCTTACAACACACATTCTCGAGTTTCCCCCAGTCCCTGTATCCCTGACACCGAGAGCTTAGTGTCATTTCTGCCTCTCTCTGTGCTGGGCCTGCTTCACCCATTTGTTAACAGCTGAACACCTGCTACACGCAATGAGGAATGATTATCGTTCTTTTTGTGGTTGTTGTGGGAGACAGAGTCTCCCTTTGTCATCCAGGCTAGAGTGCAGTGGGTGACAGATGTCAGCTCACTGCAACCTCTGACTTCCAGGCTTAAGTGATCCTCCCACCTCAGCCTCCCAAGTAGCTGAGATTACAGGCACCTGCCACACCACACCTGGCTAATTTTTGTTATTTTTTGTAGAGACAGGGGTTCATGTGCCCAGGCTGGTCTGGAACTCTTGACCTCAAGTGATCCGCCTGCCTCGGCCTCTCAGGGTGCTGGGATTACAGGTGTGAACCACTGTGCCTGGCTGATGATAGTTCCTAAATGGAAGGGGATTCCGGGTTGAAAAGCTGGGTAGGAGGAAGATTAGTGGTATGAACCGCAGTTTGGATAGGATAACAGGCCCTCCACGGATCCTGAGTAAAATATCAAGCAGTTACTAAGTAATTCTTTGCTTCAAGACTGAGCCCTTGGACCTGGCATGGTGGCTCATGCCGGTGATGCCAGCACTGTGGGAGACCGAGGCGGGTAGATCATGAGGTCAAGAGATTGAGACCATCCTCGCTAACATCATGAAACCCTGTCTCTACTAAAAATTTAAAAAATTAGCTGGGCGTGGTGGCACGTGCCTGTAGTCCCAGCTACTCGGGAGGCTGAGGCAGGAGAATTGCTCGAACCTAGAAGGCAGAGGTTGCAGTGAGCTGAGATTGCGCCACTGCACTGCAGCCTGGTGACAGAGTGAGACTCCATCTCAAAAAGACTGAACCCTTGAACCTACCGGAGACTCCTTCATTTACAACCACATGTCGGATGCAGGAGACTCACAGCGCACAGCACAGCAAAGAAACACGGTACCTTAGAATAACGAGGACCCTGCCACCAGCAAATATTTGTCAGTCACCTAAGAGAAATATATTCAGCTGGGCCGGACTTCTTAACAACTGACTTATTCATCACGGGTTGAATGAAAAAGCCTTTAAGGGACCAAACAGAGCATCTATTGATGCCCCCATCAGCTGACAGCTTATTCGAATTAGCCCCAAATGGCAGCACAACTTTTCCGCAACAGGTTTTCATGTCCACAGGTTCCAAGGAGATCGCTGAATCCCTAACGCAGGTGCTGGAGCCCACTCGCTGCGTCCTCCTGGAGCCTGCGTTTGAATTTAAGTTAATGACTTAAGATCCTGTTTTATTTGGAGATGTTCCCAAATAAAGGGTATGAGGCGATGAGAGCCACGCCTGGGAACGGGGCCTGGTCTGCCTCTACTTGCTGGGTGCAGATACTTCTCTGCTTACAGCCAGGAAATGGGGAGGGTGGTGCGGGCGGGTGGGGGCATGTGGTCCGCCCTCCCCATCCTTCCAACGCTGTAAATCATCTGCTTGTTCTCTCTTTGGAGTCTTCTTGCACAATGGCTCTCACCACGCCTCTCTGGCCTACGCACCATTACATCACCCTCCTGGGTGCATCCGGACTTTCTAGCAACGGCTTTGTTTACTTGATTGAGTAAAGAGGAGTTGGCCTTTTTAACTTTTAAATTAGACCTTGCGCCTTTCTTGTGGGAAGTGTTTTCTCTCATGTTTGTAGAATCTAGGATGGGTGTTTTGTGTTTTCAGTTTTGATTTTTTTTTTTTTTTTTTTTGAGATGGGGGTCTCTGTCACCCAGGCTGGAGTGCAGGGGCACAATATTGGTTCACTGCAACCTCCGCCTCCCAGGCTCAAGTGATTTCCCTGCCTCTGCCTCCAGGGTAGCCGGGACCGCAGGCACATGCCACCACACCCAGCTTTTTTTTGTATTTTTGGTAGAGACGGGGGTTTCACCGTGTTGGCCAGGCTGGTCTCGAACTCCTGACCTCAAGTGATCTGCCCACCTTGGCCTCCCAAGTAGTTGGAACTATAGCTGTGTACCGCTATGCCGGGCTAATTTTTGTATTTTGGTTTCACCATGTTGCCCAGGCTGGTGATTTTTTTTTTTTTTAAAGCGTCGGCCTGGACTAGAGTGTAGTGGCATGATCATAGTTCACTGCAGCCTCAACCTCCTGGTCTCAGGCAGTCCTCCTGCCTCAGCTTCCCGAATAGCTAGGACTACAGGTGAATGCCACCACACTTGGCTGTTTTTCAGTTTTCTGTAGAGACAGAGTCTTGCTATGTTGCCTACGCTAGTGTGCCTCTGCCACCTAAAGTGCTGGGATTACAGGCAGGAGGCACCGCACCTGGCTCTGGGTGTTTGGTGAAGGAAAATAATTTGGAAGCAGAGTGGGAACAGAATCGAGTGAGCACGGGAGTGGGCAGGTGATCTGGATGGAAATGGTTGAGGGCTGGTTAGCATAATTGCTTAAGGACACCTGCTCAGGAGGCTGGGGTTTGATCTCGGCTCAGTCATTTGCCACCGATGGGTCTCTGGACTTGTTAAGTAATTGAGCCTCAGTGTTCATGTTTCTGAAGTGGAATTAAACCAGACAACATAGGAAGCGTACGTAGCCCGGAGGCCGGCACAGAATAAGCATGTAATAGATGTTATTGCTGCAGTTGGCAACAGGGAATCATTGAGAAGCTGGACTGTTCTTTGGTAATTAATAAGATCTCTCCTCCTTTTCTCTCCCTTTCTCTTCCTCCCTCTCCTTGATCACTTCTTCCTCTCTCTCCTCCTCCCATCTTTTTTTTTTTGAAACAGAGTCTTGCTCATCACCCAGACTGGACTGCAGTGGCACAGTCTCTGCTCACTGCAACCTCCGCCTCCTGGGTTCAAGCGATTCTCCTGCCTCAGCCTCCCGAGTAGCTGGGATTATAGACACCCACCACCACACCCAGCTAGTTTTTTTGCATTTTTAGTAGAGACAGGGTTTTACCATGTTGTCCAGGCTGGTCTCCAAACTCCCGACCTCAGGTGATCCACCTGTCTCAGCCTCCCAAAGTGCTGGGATTACAGACGTGAGCCACTGCTCCTGGCCTTTGTTTTTAAATAACCCAGAGATTGGAATGTTCCTTCTGTCTCCATGCTACAACGGGGAGTCCTGGATGAAAAATTGAGAATAGTTAACTGTTGTATAACCAAGTACATGCTGCCTTCCCATTGTTGTGGGCACAAAGAACAGAAGTCATTGAGATTCCTTTTTCTTTTCTTTTTTGAAACGGCAAGGTCTCACTCTGTTGCCCAGGTTTGAGTGCAGTGGTGCAATCACGGCTCACTGTAGCTTCAACCTCCCAGGCTCAAATGGTCTTCCCATCTCAGCCTCCTGGGTAGCTGGGACTGCGGGTGAGGCCACCATGCCCTACTAAGTTTTATTTTTTGTAGAGACCAAGTCTGGCTCTGTAATACAGTGATAATGTGTGAAGGAGGCTTGCATTGTCCCTGTGGATGAGGTTTGGAGAGGTCCTTATGACTTTCTTTGGCTGTGGACACCTTGAGCAGAATGATTTGTCTGAAGGTTGTTGGGGGCTGTAGGAACCAGATTTGGGAGTGGGCAGAATTCAAGGTGCTCAGGGGGCGGGAGGTGGGAGGCACTCAGGACATAATTGAAACAGTTGGTCAGTGTGCCTGCCTGCTCCCTCCCAGTCCCCCACCCCACGCCCCACTCTCCATCCCCCACCACAGCCAGAGTTTTACTCTTGTTGCCTAGGCTGGAGTGCAATGGCACGATCTCAGCTCACTGCAACCTCTGCCTCCCGGGTTCAAGTGATTCGCCTGCCTCAGCTTCCCAAGTAGCTGGGATTATAGGCATCCGCCACCATGCCCGGCTAATTTCTTGTTTTTTCAATAGAGACAGGGTTTCGCCATCTTGCCAGGCTGGTGATTTTAGAGTTTGGTTTTTTTTTTTTTTTTTTTTTTTTTTTTTTTTTTTTTTTTTTTTTTTTTTTTTTTTTTTTTTTTTTTTTTTTTTAAAGTAGTGTGGTCTCACCCTGTGGCCTGGCCTGGGATAGAGTGCGGTGGCGTGATCATAGCTCACTGCAGCCTCAACCTCCTGGCCTCAGGCAATCTTCTCGCCTCACCCTTCCAAGCAGTTAGGACTACAGATGCACGCCACCATGCCTGGCTGTTTTCAGACTTTTTTTGTAGAGGCAGAGTCTTGCCCAGGCTGGTCAAGAACTCCAGGTTTCAAGCAATCCTTCTGCCTCTGCCACCTGAAAGTGCTGGGATTGCAGGCAGGAGGCACCGCACCTGGGTCTGGGTGTTTTGTGAAGGAAAGTAATTTGGAAGCAGAGCCAGAACAGAATCAAGAGAGCACGGGAGTGGGCAGGTGATCTGGATTGAAATGGCTTAGGGCTGGTTAGCATAATTGCTTAAGGACACCTGCTCAGGAGTCTGGGATTTGATCTTGGCTCAGTCATTTGCTACCAGTTGATTCTGGGCTAGTTAAGGAACTGAGCCTCAGTGTTCATGTTTCTGAAGCGGGATGAATGAGACAACATAGGTGGTATATGTAGCCCGGAGGCCAGCACAGAATAAGCATGTAATGGATGTTATTGCTGCAGCTGGCAACAGGGAATCATTGAGAAGTGAGCTGGACTGTTCCTTTGGTAATTAACATAGATCTCTCTTTCTCCCTTTCTTTACCTCTCCCTCCCTTCCTCTCTTTTCATACCCCCTTTTATCCCCTCCCTTTCTCCCTCCCTCTTTTTATTTCCTTGTGTTTCTGGTTTTTTTTTTTTTAGACGGAGTCTCACTCTTATTGCTGAGGCTGGAGTGCAGTGGCACAACCTCCGCCTCCCGGGTTCAAGCGATTCTCCTGCCTTAGCCTTCTGAGTAACTGGGATTATAAGCACGTACCACCACGCCTGGATAATTTTTTTGTATTTTTAGTAGAGACCGGGTTTTACCATGTTGTCTCGAACTCCTGACCTCGGGTGATCTGCCCGCCTCAGCCTCCCAAAGTGCTGGGATTACAGGTGTGAGCTACCGTGCCCGGCCTGTCTTTATGTTTTTAAATAACCTAGAGATCAAACTGTTCCTGTCTCCATGCTACAACGGGGAGTCGTGGATCAAACATTGAGAATGGTTGACCATTGTAAAACCAGTACATGCTGCCTTTCCATTCTTGTGGGCACAAACAATGGACGTCATTATGATTTCTTTTTTTTTTTTTTCTTTTTTGAGACAGCAGGGAGTTGCCCAGGCTGGAGTGCAGTGGTGCCATCACAGCCCACTGCAGCTTTGACCTCTCAGGCTCAAATGATCCTCCCACCTAAGCCTCCTGAGTAGCTAGAACTACAGGCGAGAGCCCCCATGCCCTGCTAATTTGTGTATTTTGTAGAGACCAGGTCTCACTTTGTGGGCCAGGCTGGTGACTCTCTTTGTAATACACTGATTGTGTGAGGGAGGCCCATGTTGCCCTGTGGATGAGGCTTGGAGAGGTTTCTGTGGCTTGCTTTGCCTGTGGACACCTTGGGCAGAATGATTTGAAGAATGTTGGGGGCTATGGGAATCTCAACCCTGTTGAGAGTAGGCAGGATTCAAGGTGCTCAGGGGGTGGAGGCACTCAGGACATAATTAAAACAGTTGGTCCCTCGTGCCTGCTCTGAATAACACCTGCCTGTTCCCACCACATTACGTCACTAGCCTAAGAGTCAGCTCTTTGGAGAGAAGAAGGTTCTGTTGCCTGAGCCTAGCTCGTCTCTCGATTGTGGTGCAAGGGTGGGACAGAAAGCCTGGAGCCTCCCCAGGTGGGAGGAGGAGTTTCATTCAGAGACAGAGTCAGGCCGGGCGCCGTGGCTCAAACCTGTAATCCTAGCACTTTGGGAGACCGAGGTGTGTGGATCACTTGAGGTGTCAGGAGTTCGAGACCAGCCTGGCCAACATGGTGAAACCCGGTCTCTATTAAACGTATAAAAATTAGCCAGGCTTGGTGGTGGGTGGCTATATTCCCAGCCATTCGGGAGGCTGAGGCAGGAGAATTGCTTGCACCTGGGAGGCAGAGGTTGCCATGAGCCAAGATCTTGCCACTGTACTCCAGCCTGGGCAACAGAGTAAGACTCGGTCTCAAAATAAATAAAAAGATACAGGGTCTTGCTGTGTTGCCCAGGCTGGGGTGCAGTGTTAGAGTCATAGCTCACTGCAGGCTCTAACTCCTGGGCTCAAGCAGTCCTCCCAGTTTAGCCCCCCGAGTAACTGACTCCAGGTGGGCGTATGCTACTGCACCTAGCTGCCTCAGAAGTCATTTACCCAGTGTCTGTGTTGTCCTTCAGGAGAAGTTTGAAGTGCAGCACTCTGAAGGCTACCGGCAGATCTCAGCCTTGGAGGATGACCTCGCACAGACCAAAGCCATTAAAGACCAATTGCAGAAATACATCAGAGAGCTGGAGCAAGCTAACGACGACCTGGAAAGAGCCAAGCGGTATGCGGGGAAGGGGAAGGCAGGAGTGGGAGACTTCCTCTCCGCTTTTTGTCCCCAGCAGCTGGATACTTGGCCTTTGCTGAGTATAGGGAATTGAGCAGTGAGCAGAACAAAGCCGGTGCCCTTTTGACTTTTAGTGCCCTGGGGGAAATGGACAATAGTCGAAGAAGTGCAGTTTCATTACAGTAGCAAGGCTGGCAGCCCAGGGTGCTGTGGGGATGTGTAATAGGATATATTAATTTGACTGTTGGCCTGGGAGCGTCAGGCGAGCCTTACCAGACGAAATACCATTTAGGCTAAGACCAGAGGAATGAGTAGCCATGATCCTAGGAGGGGTGTGAGACAAGAACATTCCAGACAACACCAAACCTGTGCTAAGCCCCTAAGGTAGGGAAGAAGCGTGTTCAAAGAATACTTTTTTTCTTTTTTTTTTTTTTTTTCTTTTTTTTTTTTTTTTGAGATGGAGTCTCTCTCTCTCACCAGGCTGGAGTGCAGTGGCGTGATGTCGACTCACTACAACCCTTGCCTCCTGGGTTCAAGCAATTCTCCTCCTTCAGGCTCCCAAGCAGCTGGAATTACAGGCACATGCCACCATGCCTGCCTAATTTTTGTATCTTTAGTGGGGATGGGGTCTTACCATGTTGGCCAGGCTGGTCTCAAACTCCTCACCTCAGGTGATCAGCTCGCCTCAGCCTCCAGAGTGCTGTGATTACAGGGGTGTGAGCCACGGTGCCCAGTCCAGTGATTCCTAAACTGATGTTCTGTGATTTAGCAGAATAACGACTAACATTTATAGAATTGCTCTGAGCCAAGCAGTTTTGGATAAAACACTTGCTTTTAAAATTTATATATAAATTATATACAGCAAAATAAACAGATTTTTAAATTTATTTTTAGAGATAGGGTCTTGCTCTGTTACCCAGGCTGGAGTGCAGTGGTGCCATCATAGCGCATTGCAGTCTCAAACTCCTGGGAGCAAGTGACCCTTCTGCCTCAGCCTCCCAAAGTGCTGGAATTGCTGGCATGAGCCACCGCACCCGGCCTCCTCAGAGTTTTTTCTATCCCATTCTTTTTCTCCTGTCCATCTGGGACACCAGCTATACACATAACCTTTTCATATTGTCAGGCAGGTTCCTAAGGCTCTTCATTTTTTTTCCCTAATTTTTTTTGTCTTTGTTCTTCAAATTGAATAATTTGTGTGTATCCAGTTTCAAGTTGATAGATGCCCTCATCTCTCTCCAGTCTGCCATTACAGTGGATGAAATGTTGAATTTTCGATATAGTATTTTTAGATGTAGGATTTACATTCTTTTATAATTTCTGTTCTATTGCGGCTTCTTGACATCCTTGAGCATAGTTGTGAGAGCTGCTTTAAGGTCCTTTTGTGCAGTTTTAACATCTGGGTCACATTTTCTTTATACTCCAATGTAGAGGTTGTATTGTAGGCAGTGTGAATGGTATTTCCCACAGACTATTAGTTTTTTCTTTTTTCTTTTTTTTCCTAAAGACAGTCTTGCTCTGTCGCCCAGGCTGGAGTGCAGTGGTGCAATCTCTGCTCACTGCAACCTCCACCTCCCAGGTTCAAGTGATTCTCCTGCCTCAACCTCCGGAGTAGCTGGGATTACAGGTGTGTGTTACCACCTGCTAATTTTTGTATTTTTAGTAGGGATGGAATTTTGCCATGTTGGCCAATCTGGTCTCAAATTCCTGACCTGAGGTGATCCGCCTGCCTCTGTATCCCAAAGTGCTGGGATTATGGGCTTGAGCCACCGTACTCAGCCAGAGATGATGAATTCAAGTTCTTGATTTATTTGGTTTTCTTAGGTGGTTTACTTGGCTAAGCTTACAGCCCAAATTCTATCTCCCCTTTGATGGGCAGTAACTGAAATCTCTTTGCTTTTTTTAGCCGTAACTGGGCTGCTTTGTGTCTGCTCTGTGCACGTGTGGTTCGGGGGAGGCCAGAGATGTGGGAAGATACTATATTCAGAATGTGGGGTCCCCATGGTGCTAGATTTCTATCCCTGGAGCTTTAGGCAACAATCTTAAAAAGATGCGTACTTCACCCAGTGTTGTTCTGTTTTTCTAAGTGTTGTTTTCCAGTTCCTGGCAGTGCGCTCAGATCATTGTAAACATTTTACTCAGAATTTATATGAGGGTTGGTCTGATACAGGTTCCCTTGTCATTACCAGAAGTGGAAACTCCTTTCTTGTCAATCTGTAGGAGTTCTTTGCATACGTTTATTTTTTGAGATGGAGTCTCGCTCTGTCTCCCAGGCCAGAGCTGGAGTGCAGTGGTGTGATCTCAGGTCACTGCAACTTCTGCCTTTCTGGTTCAAGTGATTCTCCTGCCTCAGCCTTCCAAGTAGCTGGGATTACAGGTGCCTGCCACCACACCTGGCTAATTTTTGTATTTTTAGTAGAGATAGAGTTTCGCCACGTTGGACAGGCTGGCCTCAAACTCCTACCCTCAAGTGATCCACCTGCCTCAGCTTCCCAAAGTGCTGGGATTACAGGCTTGAGCCACCGTGCCTGGCCCTTTGTATATTTTAACTACTAATCTTCTCTCCTGCATTGAAAATAATTTTTTCCAGAGTAATCTTTTATCTATTGACTTTGTGGTATCATTTTTCATGCAAATATTTCCTTTTTTCTCTTTTGAAAAGAAATTTTATATATACATTTTCATTTTAGGTCATCAGTTATGTCTTTTTTTAAATACCTTCTAGGTTTGCAGACTTCACTAGGGGAAGTCTCCTTGGTTCTTGATAGTGCATGTGTTTTCTTTTTTTTGCAATATTTTTTAATTCATTTTTTTTACCCTTATTCCTTAATCTGCAGTGAATTTATTTTTGTATCTAGTAAAAGATAAAGGTTCCATTTTATTTTCTTTAGGTGGGTAGCCAAGTTGTGCTAGCAATATTAAACATTGCCTTTTTTTTTTTTTTTTTTTTTTTTTTTTGAGACTGGGCCTCGCTCCGTTGCCCAGAGTCGAGTGCCATGGTGCAATTACAGCTCACTGGAGCCTTGACCTCCTGGGGCAAGTGATTCTCCCACCTCAGCCTCCTGAGTAGCTGGGACTATCGGAATGTGCCACCATACCTGGCTAATTTTTGTATTTTTTGTAGAGATAGGGTTTCTCCATGTTGCCCAGGCTGGTCTCAAAGTCCTGGGCTCAGTCTGCCAGCCTTGGCCTCCCAAAGTGCTGGGATCACAGGTGTGAGTGACCATGCCCAGCCAATCAGTCTTTTTCTCCTGAATCGAACCGAGCTCTCATGTTAAACTCGCATATATTCTGGAATCTAATTCTGGATTCTCTATTTTCATCCAGTGTACAATTTGTGAAATACGATACCAATACCGTAATGACTTGATTACTCTGGCTTTACATACAATAGCATAAGATACTGTAGATTTCATATGTAAAGCCACATTCTGATTTCTGGCAAGCCACTGGCATACCATCATTTCCACCCCTATATCATTGATCAAAGCAAATCAAATGACCAAGCTAAGTCAAAGGGTGGGAAGGTACTTTCTGCCCACAGTGAGGCCATGGCAAGGGTGTGGACACAGGGAAGGGTGAAGAATTGGGGCCAATTACACAGTCTACCCAAAGAGGTAGTACGTTCACACGGTTCAAAAATAATATACAAAGAGGTAGGCGTTTCTTTAATAATTCAAGTAAATAAAAAGACATTCTTATTACCGCCCCCCCCCACTTTTTTCTTCCTCAGAAGAGCATTCTACACACACTGTTGTGTATCTTGCTTTTTCATGTAACAATAGAGCTTGAAGATCGTTCCTTACTAGGACAGAACATTCTTTTTTATTTTTTTTCAAATACCTAGTATTCTATTGTATGGTTGGTATTGAATAATACCATAATAATTTAGTCCCCTGTGGATGGATATCTGTTGTATTTCTGTTCTTTTGCAGTGATAAGCATTGCGGTAATGAACAGCCTTGCACGATGGATATCTGTAGGCTGAATTCCCAGAAGTGAAATTGCTAGGTCAGAGGATATATGCATATGTCATTTTGATAGATGTTGCTCAGTTATTTATAGGCTTGTACCAGTTTACATTCCCAATAGCTATGTGAGTCCCTGTTTTCCAAATAGCTTCACTAATAGAGTAGTTTTCAAACTTTGGACTTCTGCTAATTGAAAAGGTGAGAAATAAGTGCATTTCTGAGTTCACTGTCATATGCTTAAGAGCTCTTGGACTTCCTTCTTTAGGAACTCTATTGATCTTGGCACGCATATATGTGTGTGTGTATATGTGTATACATGTGTGTGTGTATATATATATATTTTTTTATGAGACTGAGTCTCGCTCTGTCACCTAGGCTAGAGTGCAGTGGCGTGATCGCGGCTCACTGCAACCACTGCCTCCCAGGTTCAAGCAGTTCTCCTGCCTCACCCTCTTGAGTAGCTGGGATTACAGGTGTGTGCCACCATGCCCGGGTAATTTTTGTATTTTTAGTAGAGATGAGGTTTCACAATGTTGGTCAGGCTGGCCTCAAACTCCTGACCTCGTGATCCGCCCACCTCAGCCTCCCTAAGTGCTGGGATTGCAGGGGTGAGCCACTGTGCCTGGCCAGCCTGTGTTTTTTCTAGATGGAGTATTGCTCCGTTGCCCAGGCTGGAGTGCAGTGGTGTGATCTTAGCTCACTACAACCTCCACCTCCTGGGTTCAAGCAATTCTCCTGTATCAACCTCCTCAGTAGCTGGGATTACTGGTGCATGCCACCATGCCTGGCTAATTTTTGTATTTTTAGTAGAGAAGGGATTTCGCTATGTTGGAGAGGCTGATCTTGAACTCCTGACCTCAGATGATATGCCCGCCTCTTTCTCCCAAAGTGCTGGGATTACAGGCATGAGCCATCTTGCCCAGTTGAGCTTGGCCTATTTTTACTGTTTTTGTTCTTGTGTTTTGAGATCGAGTTTTGCTCTTGTTGCCCAGGCTGGAGTGCTGTGGCATGATTTCGGCTCTCTGCAACCTCCGCCTCCCAGGTTCAAGCAATTCTCCTGCCTTAGCCTCCCCAGTAGCTGGGATTACAGGCATGGGCCACCATGCCCAGCTAATTTTGTATTTTTAGTAGAGACGAGGTTTTGCCATGTTGGTCAGGCTGATCTTGAACTCTTGACCGCAGATAATCTGCCCACCTCGGCCTCCCAAAATGCTGAGATTACAGGCATGAGCTGCCATGCCTGGCACTTGGCATATTTTAAAATTGGGTTGTTGATAATTTTTTTTTTCCGTGATTTTAGGAGATTTTTATATATTTGTGACATGAATTGACAATATTGGCAATATTGGGAGTTTGTCATTTGTTTCCAGCTTTGTCTGATGTATATTTTATTGTACAGAAGTTACTTGATTTGTTTTGAGTCAGTCTTGCCCTGTGGCCCAGGCTGGAGTGCAGGTGCACGATCTCGGCTCACTGCAACCTCCGCCTCCCAGGTTCAAGCGATTCTCCTGCCTCAGCCTCCTGAGTAGCTGGGATTACAGGCACCCACCACCATGCCTGGACTAATTTTTGTATTTTTAGCAGAGATGGGGTTTCACCTTGTTGGCCAGGCTGGCATTTGATTTCTTTGTAGTCAGATATCTTAGTTAGAAGGGCCTCTGCACTCCGAGGTTATATAAAGCAATTAGCCTGTGTTTTCTTGTAGTATTTTTGTTTCCTTCCTTTTCTTCTATTTTATTTTGTACTAAACATGCGTTGTTTTTGTTAATACAATTTGGCCAAATGCTGAATAGTTTAGTGTTAAAAATCAGATGAGGTAGAAGCCCAGTTCACCATTATAGAATAAATAAAGTTCTAGAGCACCAAAGTTTTATATATTTATGTTTTGAGACAAGGTCTCTGTCGCCCCTGCTGGAGTGTAGTGGGATGATCACCTCAGCCTCCCCAGTAGCTAGGACTACAGGCATGTGCCGCCATGCCTGGCTAATGTTTGTATTCTTTGTAAAGACTGGATTTTTCCACGTTGCCCAGGCTGCAAAGCTTTATTTTAAAGACTTGAAAATATTACAATTTTGTGCAAGTTTAATAGTTATATTGAGAAAGTTTGATAGTCTTCTCCAAGAACAAGAGTTTCTCAGCACCATTAGCTGTTTGATTGCTCTCATGGTCCTTCTATAGGTCCCTAAAACTAAACGACTCACTTTTAACTGAGGAGAGGCACTTTGTGTAAGAATAACCTTGAAAAGTATGCAGGACCTAATTGGAAGTAACTGAAAATTAAATACATTTCTAAAGGTTACTTTATTTCACATATGAGTACTAAGACGGCAAAAAGTTTTACAAACATTAAAATAGATTTAATCTAGTTTTACCCTTCCGTGGATTTTTTCATTTTATTTTTGAGACAGAGTCTTGCTCTGTTGCCCAGGCTGGAGTGCAGTGGTGCAATCTCTGCTTACTGCAGCCTCTGCCTCCCAGGTTCAACCGATTTTCCTGCCTCAACCTCTCGAGTGGCTGGGACTACATGCATCCGCCATCATGCCTGGCTAATTTTTCTATTTTTTTTAGAGATGGGGTCTCACCATGTTGGCCAGGCTCGTCCTGAACTCCTGACCTCAAGTGATCCACCCGCCTTGGCCTCCCAAAGTGCTGGGATTACAGGCACTAAATATGCTTTTATATATTAGTTGACAGAATTTCAACATATAAAGTACATAAAGCAGTTTTCACTCCAGTTATAACTAGCATGCTGATCTTTATTTGAAAGTAAATACTCAGGCCAGGTGAGATAGCTCAAGCCTGTAATCTGTCATCTTAGTACTTTGGGAGGCCAAGACTTGAGGATTGTTTGAGGCCATCCTGGGCAACGTAGACTCCGATCTCTAGAAACAAATTTAAAAACTAGCTGGGTATGATAGCTTATGCCTGTGGTTACAACTACTTGGGAGGTTGAGGTAAGAAGGTGAAAGGATTACCAGGCACGGTGGCTCACGCCTGTAATTCCAGCACTTTGGGAGGCCGAGGCGGGTGGATCACCTGAAGTTAGGAGTTGGAGACCAGCCTAGCAAAGATGATGATCTGTGAGGCCACCTTTGTTATAAATTAAACTCTTGTCTATTTCTGGACCTTTGGTTCCTTTGTTCTTATAACCAGTAGCATACAATTGTTCATTGTTGAGGCTTTATAGTAGTGTGTTCTGAGTCTCTGGTAGAATTAGTTCCCTGATCTCTTCTTTTACAGAGTTCTTTGGGTCATTCTTATTTCATCGTCACAGGTCTCTCAAATCAGTCCAATTTATTCCCCCAATAGAAACCTATTAAGATGGTGTTAAATTTATCAGTTTAACTTGTGGAGAACTAACTTCTGCGTGATACTGGGTCTTCCTCTATATATACTCAGCATGTCTGCATTTCTGCAAGCATTCTGTACCCTACATATTATGTGAATCTTTTACCTTTTTTGTTTGACATGTCAACCTCAGGGTCGTTTTAACTGTTTCTGGTATTGTACTCCAAAGTATTATCCCTTTGTTATTGATGGTAGTGTGTTTTTTTTGTTTTCGTTTGTTTTTTGAGACAGGGTCTGGCACTGTTACCTAGGCTGGAGTGCAGTGGCATAATCATGGCTTACTGCACCCCCGAGTTCCTGGGCTCAAGCAATCCTCCTACTTCAGCCTCCAAGTAGCTGGGACTACAGGCACACACCTTCATGCCCGGCTAATCTTTTTACTTTTTGTAGAGACAGGATCTCACTATATTACCCAGGCTGGTCTTGAACCCTGGGGCTCGAGGGGTCCTCCCACCTTGGCCTCCCAAAGTGCTGGGATTATAGGCACGAACCGCTGTGCCTGTCCCTTTGTTGTTTTTAAATGATACTGTGGTAACTTCATTCTATCCACTACTTCTAAAGACCCTGTGAGGGTAGGTACTCCTATGACTCCATATAGACATAGAAGGATATATTGAAGAAATAAACTGATGCAGCCATTGATCGGTGCAGTTACGAATTTTGTGATTGAAGGAACTGAGGATGAAGGAGATCGAGTTGTCCAGTGATACCCAGTGAGTTCTAGGAGGAGGAGCTGGGTGTTAACTCCTGGGTTCCTCTCCAAACATGTGCTTCTAACCACCATGGGATACAGTTAGCAGGATGTTAAAGGTCTGGGGACAGACAGGATCAATAATAAAAATTGCTGACATTTATAGATGTGTACTTACGTGTAAAACATCTGTTGTGTGCTTCCTGTATGATTTTTTTTTTTTTTTTTTTGGAAACAGTCTTGCTCTGTTGCCCAAGCTGGAGTGCAGTGGCATGATCTCAGCTCACTGCAACATCCACCTCCTGGGTTCAAGCAATTTTCCTGCCTCACCCTCCTGAGCACCTGGGACTACACATGTGCGCAATCATGCCCAGCTAATTTTTGTATTTTTAGTAGAGATGAGGTTTCACCACGTTGGCCAGGCTAGTCTTGAACTCCTGACCTCGAGTGATCCACCTGCCTTGGCCTCCCAAAGTGCTGGGATTACAGGCGTGAGCCACCACGCCCAGCCTGTATGACTTCTTCTTGCCACCCCTGCCCCACCACAACCCTTCAGGAAGGTACTACTACTACCCTTGCTTTGCATGAGAGAAAACTGAGGTGCAGAGAAGCTGGTTTTCCCAGAATCAAAGTAGATTGTTTTGTTACAGCACTTTGCAGTGCCTTTCCACAGTGTCTGTGCCCTTCACAAGAAGGGGTTGTGAGCAGGGCAGCTGGGCTGGTACTGCACATTTTGAACTTCCACTGAGAGGTTCAATATGATCTCTTCTACCTGCTTAAATGCATCTTATGCCCAGCACAGTGCCTGCTGCCTGTAATCTCAGTAACTCAGGAGGCTGAGGTGGGAGGATCGCTTGAGCCCAAGAGTTTGAGATTGCAGTGACCTGTGATTGTACCACTGAACTTTGACCTGAGAGACACAGCTGTGCCTTTTAAAAAAAAAAATCATGCTACTGTATGTGTTTTTTATTAGGTTATTTTTCTTTCTTTTTTTTTTTTTTTTTGAGATGGAGTCTCGGTTTGTTGCCTAGGCTGGAGTGCAGTGGCGCAATCTCGGCTCACTGCAACCTCCGCTTCCTGGCAATTCTCCCACCTCAGCCTCCCAAGTAGCTGGGATCACACTGCAACTGGCTAATTTTTGTATTTTTAGTAGAGACAGGGTTTTGCCATTTGCCCAAGCTTGCCAGGCTGGTCTTGGACTCCTGACCTCAGGTCAGCCACCTGCCTTGGCCTCCCAAAGTGCTGGGATTATAGGCATGAGCCACCGTGCCCAGTCATTATTAGGTTATTTTTAATGCTGGTTGGCATTGTGAGCTTGCCAGAGAAGATAGAGCATACTGCTCTTCTCACACATGCAGTCCTGATAGGGCTTTGGCTTGTTGCTGAGTGCTGTGTGGGCGGCACCTTATTTAATCCTCAGGACAGCCTTGTGTACCCCGTGAGCTATGATGAGTCCTATTATGCCGGTGAAGAGCCCATGCCCCAGGAGGTTAAGGGACTCAGCCCGCTCTGTGGCATCTAGGAGGTTTGGTGCTGGGACTTGTGTCCAGGTGTGTCTGACCCTTCACACCGCCTGGATCCGCAGTGCTAGAGGGATGCCTGCAGTTTGTCCTCGTGGATAACTCTGCTTTTCTCTTCCCCAGTGCCACGATCATGTCTCTCGAAGACTTTGAGCAGCGCTTGAATCAGGCCATCGAAAGAAACGCCTTCTTGGAAAGTGAACTTGATGAAAAAGAGAATCTCTTGGAATCTGTTCAGAGACTGAAGGATGAAGCCAGAGGTCAGGAAGCCTTGGTGTCTTCACCAGCATGGTCCCCATTCCGTGCCTGAGCAACATCTAGTCCCACAGCCTCTCCCAGCATTATCTTTACAGGGACCCTGCACCCTGCTCTGCACCCAGGATGTCTAGTCAGAGGGTGTGGGGCTGCACTGGGCAGACTCTTGCCTTGGGCCCTGGCCGGAGCTGAGAACAGTAAGACATGCAACCCTGTAAGGGCCCCTTATGGGTATTTAGAGAAATAGCTTTGGGGTTCACAGATGAAGTCCTTGTATTGGGGTTCTGCCTCTGGGCAGCAGAATTTCCAATTTCCAGAAAGATGCTTCCTGGTCTGTAATTCACACACACAGCAAACCATCCTGATGCTCAGTAGGAACAGAAGAGTGTTGTGGGGAGAGCCTGGCACAGTGACTCACACCTGTAATCCCAGTACTTTGGGAGGCCAAGGATCTCTCGAGCCCAGGAGTTCGAGACCAGCCTAGGCAGTATAATGGGACTCCATCTTTATGAAAAAAAATTAAAGATTAGCTGGGTGTGGTGACATGTGCCTGTAGTCCCAGCTACTCAGGAAGCCAAGGTGGGATGATCACTTGAGCCCAGGAGGTGGAGCCTGCCACGAGCTATGATGGCACCAGTGCACTCCAGCCTAGGTGACAGAATGAGACCCTGTCTCTTAAAAGATTTTGTGGGGAGAAATTTCTGGTGGAATTGCCAGCTAGCCTATTATTTCTGTGACTTGATGGCAACCGATATATTTGGGTTAGAACTTTGAAACCTCGTCAGCGTTTGCTGTTGAGCAGTTGGCACTTGCAGAGGTAGAATATTCAGACTGTAATCAGGCATTTGGCCAGGCACAGTGGTTCATACCTGCAATCCCAGCACTTTGGGAGGCTGAGGCAGGCGGATCACCTGAGCTCAGGAGTTCGAGACCAGCCTGGACAAGAGAAACCCCGTTTCTACTAAAAATAGAAAACATGAGCAGGGTGTGGTGGCAGGTGCCTGTAATCCCAGCTGCTCAGGAGGCTGAGGCAGGAGAATTGCTTGAACCTGGGAGGTGGAGGTTGCAGTGAGCCAAGATGGCATCACTGCATTCTAGCCTAGGTGACAGAGTGAGACTGTCTCAAAAAAGAAAAAAAAGATATTCATTAGTGGATTGTCCCAAGTTGTTTTTACCCTCTTTTTTTTTTTTTTTTTTTTTTTTGAGATGGCATCTTCCTCTGTTGTCCAGGCTGGAGTGCGGTGGTGCTATCTCTGCTAACTGTAACCTCTGCCTCCCGGGTTCAAGCAATTCTCCTGCCTCAGCCTTCCAAGTAGCTGGGACTACAGGTGTACGCCACCATGCCTGGCTAATTTTTATATTTTTTAATAGAGACGGGGTTTCACCATGTTGGCCAGGCTGGTCTTGAACTCCTGAGCTCAGGTGATCTGCCTGCCTTGGCCTCCCAAAGTGCTGGGATTACAGGGGTGAGTCACCGTTACCGGCCCAATAAATTGTTTATAACGTCAATTTGCTTTGTAATATGTAACCAGTAGGTGGGGGATGAAAAGTAAAAATTCCTAAGTTTAATAAAGTAGTTGTTCCTAGATGTCCATCAGTAATGAAGTGGTTAAATGAAGTACATAGATTTATTTTGTGAAATGTTAAAAAATTGTTAAAATGAACAATATTGTGGTAGAAAGATTGCCAAGGCTAGGCACAGTGGCTGATGCCTGTAATCTCAGTGCTTTGAGAGACGGACGCAAGAGGATTGCTTGAGCCTAGGAGTTCAAGATGAGCCTGGACAGCATAGTGAGACCCCATCTCTACAAAAATGAAAAGTAAAAATTAGCTAGGTCTAGTGGCATATGCCTGTAGTCCTAGCTACTTAGGAGGCTGAAGTGGGAAGATGACTTGAGCCCAGGAGTTCAAGGTTACCTTGAGCTATGATTGTGCCACTGCACCTCAGCCTGGGTGACTGAGTCAGACCCTGTCTCTAAAGCAAAAAACATTGCCAACACATACCACTGAAGGTGGGAGAGTAAGTCATACACAGGACAAGATACTGTATGTTTCCAGTAATGCTTAATAAAAAGTTTTCCTATTTTATGCTCAGTAGATATATATGTATGTATAAAGTTTATGTTTGAAAATGAGGAGAACAGCCAGGCACAGTGGCCAGACCAGCCTGGACAACATGGTGAAACCCCGTCTCTGTTTTAAAAAAAATTAGCCAGGCACAGTGGTGCATGCCTGTAATCCCAATTACTTGGCAGACTGAGGCAGGAGAATCACTTGAACCCGGGAGGAATTGGTTGCAGTGAGCCGAGATTGTGCCATTGCACTCCAGCCTGGGCAACAGAGTGAAACTCCATCTCAAAAATAATAATAATAATAATAATAATAATAATAATTCAGAGAACTGGTTGAAAGCTCTCCCGTATGTTATGGTGATTATGAGTGAGGAGCGTTTGGGGATAGTCTGGAAAGCATACTTTATTTTTGAGACAGTCTTGCTCTATCACAGAGGCTGGATTGCAGTGGCGTAATCTCAGCTCACTGTAACCTAAGTCACCCAGGCTCAAGCGATTGTCCTGCCTCAGCCTCCCAAGCAGCTGGGACTACAGGCACACACCACCATGTATGGCTAATTTTTTGTGTTTTTAACAGGGACAGGGTTTTGCCATGTTGGCCTCAAATTCCTGACCTCAAGCGACCCTCCCACCTCGACCTCTCAGAGTGTTGGGATTATAGGCATGAGCCACTGCGTCCGGCTTTTTTTTTTTTTTTTCCCCAGAGGTCTCACTCTGTCACCCAGGGTGGAGTGGCACAATCATGGCTCACTGCAGCCTTGACCTCTTGGATTAACGAGATTCTTGCACCTCAGCCTCCCAAAGTGCTGGGATTGCAGGCATGAGCCACTGCTCCTGGGCATACTTTCATTTAGTATTCTAAATACACTGCTATGTTGGAATTGTTTTTTCAATAATCAAAGCATTAGTGTGTCACTGTCATAGCTTTTTAAAAATCTGAAACTATTTTGTTAGTCGAGAAAAATCCTGTAGAGTTGCAAGTCTGCTAGGCAAGGTGCTGTGGGTTTCCCTTTATTTGGAGTTTCCACCTGGAGTGTTTCACCCCAGTAGGTCTTTTTTCTGAGCAGTATCTACTGTTGAACCTCTATACCTGCACCCCACCAACCCTAAGCAAGGGCTTAAATTCCCTTTTTGTTTTTTGAGACGGAGTCTTGCTCTTATCACCTAGACTGGAGTGCACTGGAGCAATCTCAGCTCACTGCTACCCTGGCCTCCCAGATTCAAGTGATTCTCGTGCCTCTTCCTCCTGAGTAGCTGAGATTACAGGTGCCTGCCACCATGCCCGGCTGGTTTTTGTATTTTCTTTTTTTTTTGCTACAGAGTCTCACTCTGTGGCCCAGGCTGGAGTGCAGTGGTTGGATCTCAGCTCACTGCAAGCTCCACCTCCCGGGTTTACGCCATTCTCCTGCCTAAGCCTCCCAAGTAGCTGGGACTACAGGCGCCCACCACCTCTTCCAGCTCGTTTTTTGTATGTTTTAGTAGAGACGGGGTTTCACCATGTTAGCCAGGATGGTCTTGATCTGACCTCATGATCCGCCCGTCTTGGCCTCCCAAAGTGCTGGAATTACAGGCTTGAGCCACCACGCCCGGCCTGGTTTTTGTATTTTCTATAGGGATGGGGTTTCACCATGTTGGTCAGGCTAGGCTCCAACTCGACCTTGGGTGATCTGCCTGCTTTGGCCTCCCAAAGTGCTGGCATTATAAACATGAGCCACGGCGCCTGGCTGAGGACTTGAATTCCTGAATCCTTTTCCTGGCACAGATTTGCGGCAGGAACTGGCCGTGCAGCAGAAGCAGGAGAAACCCAGGACCCCCATGCCCAGCTCATTGGAAGCTGAGAGGACAGACACAGCTGTGCAGGCCACGGGCTCTGTGCCGTCCACGCCCATCACTCACCGAGGACCCAGCTCGAGTTTAAACACGCCCGGGAGCTTCAGACGTGGTAAGAGGAGTGGGAATTGGAGGATTTTCTCGGTTCACAAAGTGTTTCTGGGTAAGAATCTGGGGTGGGTCCTGGATGTGTGATGATTTGCACCAGGCTCAGAGCCTGATTTACTCTCAGGCTTTGAGCAAAGAGTAGACGGGGATGTTCCCGGGAATGGGCAATTGAGATCAGTGAGGAGTGGGTGTGAGGGAGTAGTGGAGTCTGTGATGCAATGGGAGATGGAAACCCCACTCAGAGGGGGTGGCTGCCGCTCTGCAGCTAGAAGGAATGGCCCTTCATCTGCAGTTTTTCCATTCTTCAAAGCCAGAAATCCTCTTTTTTTGTTGTTGGTTTTTTTTGAGACAGGATCTCACTGTGTCACCCAGGCAGGGGTGCAGATCTTGGCTCACTGTGACCTCTGCATCATGGGCTCAAGTGATTCTCCCACCTCATTCTCCGGAGTAGCTGGGACTAAAGGCGCGCGCCACCACACCTGGCTAACTTTTGTATTTTAGGTGGAGACATGGCCTTGCCATGTCGCCCAGGCTACTATCAAATTCCTGGACTCAAGTGATCTGCCCGCTTCGGCCGATCCCAAAGTGCTGGGATTACAGCGTGAGCCATCGCGTCTGGCCCAAAATCCTCTTTCTGAATATAAAACCTCCCAAATTTGAAATGTCACTAACCAAATACAAAAAAGTAAAAAGCATTCTGTGGGTTTGGTAATGCATCTACCGAGAGCTAGACTCAGTGTAACCTGTGCTGCGTGGGTGGGAAAAAAAATCTGAATTCTCACCCTCTGCCGACAGCTTCCAGTCAGGCCTTTTACAGCAGATATTAATAACAAACAGTTATGGGGTGCTCAGTGTGTGCTGGCCACCCTACAGCCTTCGCCGCAGGCCCAGGATGCAAGTGCTGTCCCCGTTTGATGGAAATGAGGCCCTGAGTTAAGCAGAGTCATAAAGCAATTGAATGGCAGATGATTTGGGATTCAGACCCAGGCAGGCAGGGTCCAGATCTTACCCTGCCATCTACTGCCTCATCCCTTAGCTTGTCCCCTGGACATGAAGAGACCAGTGAGACTTGTAGAATCCCAGCGCCAGGGCCCTTTTGTTTTGAGATGGAATTTTGCTCTGTCACCAGGCTGGAGTGCAATGGTGCAATCTTGGCTCACTGCAACCCCTTCCTCCCAGGTTCAAGTGATTCTCCTGCCTCAGCCTCCCGAGTAAGCTTGGATTACAGGCACCCACTACCAAGCCTAGCTAATCTTGTATTTTTAGTAGAGAAGGGGTTTCACCATGTTGACTGGGCTGGTCTCAAACTCCTGACCTCAGGTAATCTGCCTGCCTCAGCTTCTGAAAGTGATGGTAGTGCAGGTGTGAGCTGTTGTGCCTGGCCCCAGTCTAGAGCCATTTTGCATACTTTATTTTTTTTTTAGAGACACAGTCTTGGTCTGTGGCCCAGGCCGAAATGCAGTGGTGCAATCTTAGCTCAGTGCAGCCTCCAACTCCTGGGCTTCAGTGATCCTCCTGCCTCAGCCTCCTGAGTAGCTGGGACTAGAGGCATGTAACTCCATGCCTCGGCCTCCAAAAGCACTGGGATTACAGGTGTGAGCTACCATGCTTGGCCGAGAGATTCTGCATTTCTAAGAGTTCTCAGGTGCTGCTGGTGCATGGACCCCACTTGGAGAAGAGAGGCTTGCAGAGCTGAACCCTTGTAAAGCTGGATCGTCCTGTCTATATATATATAGTTCTTATATCTATCACAGATGCCATTATGTTAATTTTAACTATATGGATTTCCTACAATTTCAAAAGGATTTGTTCTGGGTTTGTTTATAAAAGACTAATGTGGCTGGGCACGGTGGCTCATGCCTATAAATACCAACCCTTTGGGCGGCCGAGGTGGGAGGATTGCTTGAGACCAGGAGTTCATGATCAGCCTGAGAACATAGTGAGACCTTGTCTCTCTTAAAAAAAAAATTTTAAAAGGCCAGGCATGGTGGCTCATGCTGGTAGTCCCAGCACTTTTGGAGGCCAAGACGGGCAGATCATTTGAGGTCAGGAGTTCGAGACCAGCCTAGACAACGTGGTGAAACTCTATTAAAAATATAAAAATTAGCCGAGTGTGGTGGCACATGGCTGTAATCCCAGCTACTCAAGAGACCAAGGCAGGAGAATTGCTTGAACCTGGGAGGCGGAGGTTGCAGTGAGCCAAGATCACATCACTGCACTCCAGTCTGGGTGACAGCAAGACAAAAAAAAAAAAAGCTTTTAAAGACTAACATGTAAAAATAAATGTTTGTTGCAGTCATCACAAGGACTTGAAAAATTGGTTGTCATGTAGTCCTTGGGTGTGTGATGCAGTTAACTATGGAAAGAAATAGGGTAGCTTTTGGGATCCGAGGAAAGGCGTCAGCGCCCCTCCTGTCCTGTGGTTTGGGATCTAGTGATGTTAGTTCACGGACATGACTATAGGTTGGTTGGTGAGTTATATGCTTTTCCCTTTGCACACCCAGGCCTGGACGACTCCACTGGGGGGACTCCCCTCACACCTGCGGCCCGGATATCAGCCCTCAACATCGTGGGAGACCTACTGCGGAAAGTTGGGGTAAGACCGCACTTTCCTGGTATTTGGTGCCTTCCTACCTGTCTTTGAGGATGTGTGAAGGGGGATTGATCTAGTTCCTGCCCTCTCTTCTCTTTTTCTTTTTTTAAGAGACAGGGTCTTGCTCTGTTGCCCAATTCACTGCAACCTCAAACTCCTCGAACTCCTGGTCTCAAGTGATCCTCCTACCTTAGCTTCCCAAGGAGCTTGGACCACAGGTGTGTGCCACCATGCCTGGATGATGTTTTCATTTTCTGTAGTAATGGGGGTATCGCTGTGTTACCCAAGCTGGTCTTAAATTCCTGGCCTCAAGTGATCCTCCCAGGTTGGCCTCCCAAAGTTGTGGGATTACAGGCATGAGCCAATGCGTCCAGCCCCTTTCATAGCAATGTGGTGAGTTTTAGATGTGGCTGCTCCTTTAGAACTTTCTGTGGGAGTTACTACCAGACACTCAGAGCTCTGACTCTAAGCATTACTCTGAACTCTGTGTATGTCTCTTTCCTTTTACCATTTTTCCTCTAGGCAGTTTGGGAAATTAAGATAATACCTGTGTTTTTTCCTTAATTTGAAAAACTGAGGAGTGTTTAGAAACTGCCTTCTCTTTTGGCTGGGTGCAGTGGCTGATACCTACAATCCCAGTAGTTTGGGAGGGTCACTTAAGCTCAGGAGTTTGACACCAGCTCGGGCAATATGGTGAAACCCCCTGCCCCGACTTGCCTCTACAAAAATGCAAAAATTAGCCAGGGCTGGTGGTGCATACTGGTGGTCCCAGCTACTCAGGAGGCTGAGAGGTGGCAGGATTGCTTGAGCCTGGGAGGTGGAGGCTGAGTGAGCTGAGATTGCACCACTGCTCTCCATCCTGGGTGACAGCACAACATTGTCTCAGAAAAGGAAAAAACTGCCGCCTTTTTTTTTTTTTTGGTTGTTTCTCGGGGTTTAAGAGAATCTTGACACTTTGGGAGGCCGAGATGGGTGGATCACCTGAGGTCAGGAATTCAAGACCAGCCTGGCCAACATGGTGAAACCCCATCTCTATTAAAAATACAAAAATTAGCCAGGCGTGGTGGTGGGCGCCTATAATCCCAGCTACTTGGGAGGCTGAGGCAGGAAAATTACTTGAATCCAGGGGAAAAAGGTTGCAGTGAGCTGAGATTGTGCCACTGGGTGACAGAGTGAGACTTGATCTCAATCAATCAATCAATCAATCAATCAATCTTGAAAGCCTAAGGTAAAGAACTTGGCCTTTCAGCTTTTATGTTAATTACAGGGAGGGATCCTTTTGTGCTTAAGCAATAACATAGGTATTCTTTGTAGTTTATTTTTAAAAATGATTCCTGGAAGGCCACATAATTTAACTCCTACCAAGTTGTCACTGTACACAGTGTATTCATAGCCACAACTTAGTAGAAGCTTGCAACTCATTTCTTCTGTGTTTTTAGTCCTGGCTTTTGGCTGCCTGGTTTACTATTCTAGAAACAGGTCCGCGTTTCGATATTTAGCCTAGTTGGAGTATAGAGAAGCCTGGGGTGCTGTCAGTGTCCTTCTGGTTTCCTCAGGGTCTGTTGAAGCCAGACCAAGTCCTTGTCAAACTTCTGCCATTCTGCAGAGGTTTAACAAGGTAAAGATGAAGGATTCCAGAAGTGGATTTCCTACTTTCTACGAGTGGAATTGGATAATTGGTTAGGTTAGTGATTTTCCAGAAAGCTCCCATTTTTTTCAATTCTTTGTAATTAAATATTTTTTCATTAATTTTTTTTTGTGGAGCATGATTGTGCATAGTCCTAGCTATTCAGGAGGCTGAGGTGGGAGGATTGCTTGAGCCTGGGAAGTTGAGGCTGCAGTGAGCTATGATCTTTTTTCCAGGAAGCTCCCAAACATTTTAAAAAATTGTTTGTAATTAAAAGATTTTTGCATTAAAAAAGTTTTTTTATTAGCTGGGCATGATTGCGGACGCCTATAATCCCAGCTGCTCAGGAGGCTGAGGTGGGAGGAATTGGTTGAGCCTGAAACGTTGAGTTGTGATCTCACCAGTGCACTCCAGCCTGAGTGACGCAGTGAGACCTTGTCTAAAAAAGTTTAAAAAAAAAAAAAAAAACAGATGGGATCTCACTTTGTGACCCAGGCTGGTCTCAAACTTGTGACGTCAAGGCATCCTCCTGCCTTGGCCTCCCAGAGTGCTGGGATTACAGGTGTGAGCCATTGTGCCCAGCCAGCTCCCAAATACTTAAGGTGCTTGGTTCTGAGACTGGCATATACGTTGGATTCTTCTTGGGGTCCCACCTTGGAATTCCAGTGCACAGCAGTTTGAGAACCACTGTCTGGGGTTCGTTCTTCTGTACAGGCTCCGGTAAGACAGAATAGTCCTTGCCTATAACTTGAGAGATAAAAGTGTATTTCTGTCCAGGCACTGGAGTCCAAACTCGCTTCCTGCCGGAACCTCGTGTACGATCAGTCCCCAAACCGAACAGGTGGCCCAACCTCTGGGCGGAGCAGCAAGAACAGAGATGGTGGTGAGAGACGGCCGAGCAGCAGCAGCGTGCCTTTGGGTGATAAGGGGTCAGTACCTTCTAATAAACCTCTCGCTTGCGGGGAGAACCCGCCTGCCCCAGGCAAGAAACACTCACCCCCAACCCACAGCCGTGTGTCTTTTTAAATTATAGGATGATTTCAGCAAACCTTATCCTCTGCTCCCTGCAGGCAGCATTAGGTGGTGTCTTGTGGCTTGGACAAAGGGCTAGAGAGAGGGTCTTGTTTTGTGAGACAGGGTCGGTCTCTGTCACCCAGGCTAGACTACGATGGCAGGATCATGGCTTACCCTCTGCCTCCCGGCTCAAACAGTCCTCCCACCTCAGTCCCCTGAGTAGCTGGGAGTATAGGTGTGTGCCACCATACCCGGCTAAGTTTTTTTTTTTTTCTAGACACACGGTTTTGCCATGTTGCAGAGTTTGGTTTCAAACTCTGAACTTCAAGTGCTCCTCACCCTTCATCCTCCCAAAGTGCTGGGACGACAGGTGTGGGATACCATGCCTGGCCAAGAGGGTCATTTTTGTCATTTGATTCTACAGCTGCTACTCATGGTTACACTGAGAATGTCTTGTATAAAACCCTTATTTGGGTCAGGTGTGGTGTCGCACGCCTGTAATCCCAGCAGTCTGGGAGGCCAAGGCAGGTGGATCACTTGAGGTCAGGAGTTCACAACCAGTCTGGGCAACATTGGTAAAACCCCATCTCCACCAAAAAATAGAAAATTAGCCGGGCATGCTAACATGTGCCTATAGTCCTAGCTACTTGGGAGGCTGAGGAAGGAGAATCCCTTGAACCCTGGAGGCAGAGATTGTAGTGAGCCAAAATTGTGCTTCTGCACAGCATCCTGGGTGACAGAGCAAGACTCCATATCAAAAAGTTAGCAATTAATTAAATAAAAATAAAGCCCTTATTTGGGGAATTGAGCATCAATCACGGCTCTGTTTCCCCTGAAGATTTTTTTTTTTTTTGAGACGGAGTCTTGCTCTTGTCGCCTAGGTTGGAGTGCAGTGGCATGATCTTAACTCACTGCAACCTCTGCCTCCCAGATCCAAGCAATTCTTCTGCCTCAGCCTCCTGAGGAGCTGGGATTAAAGGCATGTGCCACCACGCCCAGCTAGTTTTTTGTATTTTTAGTAGAGACTGGGTTTCACCGTGTTAGGATGGTCTTGATCTCCTGACCTTGTGATCCACCCACCTTGGCCTCCCAAAGTGCCGGGATTACAGGCATGAGCCACTGCAACTGGCCTTTTTTTTTCCTTTTTAAATCTGTAGAACCTTTGAGAAACTGGCACTAACTTCTAGCCAGACTGTGTTCCTGAAACCAGCCACCCGATGGGACAGCGCAGTTCTGACCTCTAACAGTGTCATTGATTTTCTTGCCTAAAGAAAATCAGGGCCAGGCACAGTGGCTCGCACTTGTAATCCCAGCACTTTGGGAGGCTGAGGCCAGCAGATCAATTGAGCTCAGGAGGTTGAGGCCGCAGTGAGCCATGTTCCCAGCTACTGCACTCCAGCCTGGGTGATGAAGCAAGGCCTTGTCTCAGGGGAAAAAAAAAAAAAAAGCGGGGGGCAGCTTTCAGATTCAGGAATTCTGCAAGGTGTGTGACTACCATCTCTCTGGGCCCCAAGCCATTGGAATTTGATGGGTTTGTAGCAGACACGCAGACACGTGGCAGGAAACTAAGAATTTTTTTTTTTTTTTTTTTTTTTTGAGACGGAGTCTGGCTCTGTCGAAACTAAGAATCTTTTCCATGGCATGCATATAACTTTCAGACCTTTACACGTGGATTTTTAGGCCAGGTGCAGTGGCTGAGACCTGTAATCCCAGCACTTCCAGGAGGCAGAGGAGGGTGGATCACTTGAGGCCAGGAGTTCACAAGACCAAACTGGGCAACATGGTGAAACCCTTTCTCTACTAAAAATATGAAAATTAGCCAGGCATGGTGGCGGATGCCTGTAGTCCCAGCTACTCCAGTGACTGAGGCACAAGAATCACTTGAACCCAGGAGGCGGAGGTTGCAGTGAGCCAAGGTTGCACCACTGCACTCCAGTCTGGGCAACAGAATGAGACTCTTTCTCAAAAAAATAAATTTAAAATTAATTTTCTGTTTTTTTTTTTTTTTTTTTTTCTCTATGAGACAAGGTTTTGCTGAGTCGCCCAGGCTGGAGTGCAGTGGTGCGACCATAGCTCACTGCAGCCTCATCTTCTTGGGCTCAAGCCATCTTGCCTCAGCCTCCCAAGTAGCTGGGACTGCAGGTGCACACCACTACCCCTGGCTAATTTTTTTTATGTTTTATAGAAAGTCTTGCTGTGTTGCCCAGACTGGTCTCAAACCTCCTGGCTTTGAGTTTGAGAATATACCTCTGAGACTGTAGTCTGCTTCTCATTGAGATTTCTAGAGGTGAGTTTTCGGGTTGATTTTCCAGGCGATCCTCCCACCTTGGCCTCCCAAGCACTGGGGATTACAAACATGAGCCATCATGCCTGGCCTTTTTTTTTGAGACAGAGTCTCGCTCTGTCCCAGGCTAGACTGCAGTGGCGTGATCTTGGCTCACTGCAACCTCCACCTTCCGGGCTCAAGCGATCCTTCCACCTCAGCCTCCCAAGTAGCTGGGACTACACATGCAGGCCACCACACCCAGCTAATTTTTGTTTGCATTTTTTGTAGAGACACGGTCTCACTGTGTTGCCCAGGCTGTAAAATAAACAATAGGTAAGAGATGGATTTTTCTAGTGGGTCTGAGACTGGGCGTTTTGTGTGACCTTGGAGTCTGAGAGCCAGGTAGCCAGTGTCCTCCTCTTCATTTCACAGGAGAGAAAATTGAGGCCCTGTGAGACCCTGCTCCCGACTCTTGATGTTCACCCCTATAACTCTGTGGGCCCTGGTGCTAGCCAGTTTCTCACAGCTGTCATGTCAGCTTAATTTGGTTTGCTCTGTCTGAAGGTTGGGGAAGCGCCTGGAATTTGGGAAGCCGCCTTCACACATGTCTTCATCGCCGCTGCCGTCAGCCCAGGGGGTAGTCAAGATGTTGCTTTAGGAAAACCACGGAAGCTGAAGCGCTTGCTGTCGGTGCGGGAGTCGTTTCCTTTTGTCGTCTCTTTTACACTAGGTTTTATTTTAAGTTAGTTTGAGAAATAAGAGCAGTCTCCATAGTTAGCTTTGCAGCCCAAGCCAATGACTGAGGCCATCACCTGTGCTCTGGGGTTTGTCCCTGGGAAATGTCTCCTCATCCCTGCCTGCCACTGTGTGCATTGCAAAGAGGGACAAATGGGGCTGTCTGGGAAGGGCTCTAAGGTGTTGGTGATGAGGCTACCCCTGTTGCTTCTGTTTTTGAGATAGAGTCTCACTCTGTTGCCCAGGCTGGAGTGCAGTGGCATGATCTCAGCTCACTGCAGCCTCCGCCTCCTGGGTTCAAACCGTTCTTGTGCCTGAGTCTTCCAGGTAGCTGGGATGACAGGCACCCACCACCAGGCCTGGCTAAATTTTTTGTATTTTTAGTAGAGACAGGGTTTTGCCATGTTGCCCAGGGTGGTCTTGAACTCCTGGCCTCAAGTGATCCTCCCACCTCGGCCTCCCAGAGTGCTAGGATTTCAAACGTGAACCATTGCTCCCATACCCCATCATGTTGAGCTAACCCAAGCAGAGTCCTGATTGTTTTTTTTTTTTTTTTTTTCTTTTGAGACAGTCATGCTCTTGCCTTGTCTTGTCCAGGCTGGAGTGCAGTGGTGCGATTTCAGCTCACTGCAGCCTCTGCCTCCCAGGTTCAAGCGATTCTCATATCTCAGCCTCCTGAGTAGCTGGGACTACAGGAGTGTGCCACTACACCTGCTATTTTTGTATTTTTAGTGAGAAACGGGGTTTCACCATGTTGGCCAGGCTGGTCTTGAACTCCTAACCTCAAGTGATCCTCCTGTCTCAGCCTCCCAGAGTGCTGGAATTACAGGCGTGAGTCACTGCGCCTGGCCCCTGATTGGTCTTGACAGGTGGTGTTAATGTCCCAAGTCTCCTTAAATGTGGGATGGAGCTTCTCTCAGAGACTCTTCCCCCAGCCCCCAACCAGCTGGAATTATCTTCCAGAACAAAATCTCCCAATGCTTTGAGGTGTACTGGAATCATGTCTGATAACCAAGAACAGAACGGTCACATGCCTTTTTAAAAACTGTGGAATAGGCCGGGCGTGGTGGCTTAGGCCTGTAATCCTAGCACTTTGGGAGGCCGAGGTGGGTGGATCACCTGAGGTCAGGAGTTTAAGACCAGCCTGGCCAACATGGTTGAAACCCCATCTCTACTAATAATACAAAAAATTAGCTGGGTGCAGTGGTGGGCACCAGTAATTCCAGCTACTCAGGAGGCTGAGGCAGGAGAATTGCTTAAACCTGGGAGGCGGAGGTTGCAGTGAGCCAAGATGGCGCTACTGTGCTCCAGCCTGGGCAACAAAGCGAGACTCCGTCTCCAAANCATGCCTTTTTAAAAACTGTGGAATAGGCCGGGCGTGGTGGCTTAGGCCTGTAATCCTAGCACTTTGGGAGGCCGAGGTGGGTGGATCACCTGAGGTCAGGAGTTTAAGACCAGCCTGGCCAACATGGTTGAAACCCCATCTCTACTAATAATACAAAAAATTAGCTGGGTGCAGTGGTGGGCACCAGTAATTCCAGCTACTCAGGAGGCTGAGGCAGGAGAATTGCTTAAACCTGGGAGGCGGAGGTTGCAGTGAGCCAAGATGGCGCTACTGTGCTCCAGCCTGGGCAACAAAGCGAGACTCCGTCTCCAAAAAAAAAAAAAAAAAAAAGGTGGCATAAACCTCTGAGACTGTAGCCTGCTTCTTATTGAGATTTCTAGAGGTGTGTTTGAGTTTTCAGAGTAATTTTCCAGACCAACCAGCGCCAGTAGGAAATCTGTCCTCTTTTTGGCAAATTGCAATCATTGATTTTCCTGAGTCCCCTGGTGGGGCGGGGGGAATTCTGCCTCAGGACCCTGAGGGGTCTTTGGGGGTGGCCATGGTAATGCATCCACTAAGCAGGACTTCATTCAAAGTCATAATGAAGTAACTAGGGTGATCTTCAAGTAAGAATAAAGCACGAGATCATTGTTGGAGGCTTCCTTGTCAAAGACGTGAACACGAGATTTCCAGCACACCACGGTGTGTCCACTCATCACTGCATGTTAGGAACTGCTGCTGTCTGTTTGGGACACAAGTTAAAGAACACACTAATTTCTGGAGTGTGCCTGCAGCTTCACGGCGTTCATTTTGTTACTAAGTTATTTTCTGGAAGAACAGCAAAAATTTCAGGTTGAAAGCAGAACTTTCCAAGTGCTACTGAAATTCCACAGAGAATTAAGCTGCGATGGTGGGTTTCTTACCCTAGAAACATTCTAACCTGTATCCATAAAAGATGTCCTTTTATTTTTTTAAAAGATCAATAAAATCAAGAGAAGTGAGTGTTGAACTGGTTTGGGCTGGTGGCCAAAGAGGCTTTGTATGTTTGTACTTCCATGTTTTCTCATAGAGTGGTGAAAAACTTTTTTTAGTCAAGTCATAAAATGTGAAAAAATCTTTTTAAAATTTTCTATTCAAGCTGAGTTTTTAGAAATGTACATGGGATATGTTTGTGCGTCATTCAAGGCATATTGGCATCTGGTCGCAGGGTGGAGTCCTCCGTTTCCATGTTTCCTGTCTCCCAAATCTGTCTGATCTCACGGAGTTGGTGGTATACCGCATCGTTTGTGTTGAACAGAGCCTTGCAGGCGTGTCTGTCTAAAACAAGCTGAAAGAAGGATAGGGTCTACAGCTTGTTTTTATGGCCCTTACTCTAAGAATGATTTATTACGTTTTTAAGGGTTGTTTTAAAAAAGATGAATATTCGGCCAGACCATATGTAGCCTGTAAACGCTAAAATATTATCTGACTGAGTGGTGGTGGTGTGTGAGACGGGGTCTTACTGTTATCTAGGGTGCCGTGCAGTGGCGTGATCATAGCTCACTGCAGCCTCGAAGTCATGGCTCACATCCTCCTGCCTCAGCCTTCCAAGTAGGTGGGAGTACAGGTGTGTGCACTATCCTGCCTGGTTTACTTACAAAAACTTTTTTTTTTTTATAGGGATGGGGGTCTCTCTTAGCCAGGCTGGTTTCCAACTCCTGGCCTCAAGTGATCTTCCCATCTCGGCCTCCCAAAGTGCTGGGGTTACAGGTGTGAGCCACTGTACCCAGCCACCATCTGACCTTTTCTAGAAAGTGCTGACTCATTGGGAAGACCTTGTGTTTTAACTTAAAAAATCAAGGAAATCCTGTGTTTTTCATATGATACTGGTTTTGATAAGTGAAGATGTTCTTCCCAGACATGTTCAAGGGCAGGGGGCAGTGGCCCTTGGACCACACATCCCCTTATTTCTCTTCTCCCGCCCTACCCGCCGAATGGCCCAATAACCCCCTTAGAGACAGTCTCACTTTGTGTCTCTGCTCTGCTCTTTTGCTGGCTGTAGGGTCATAGGCAATTGATTTCACCTCTCTAGGCCTCAGTTTCTCCATTCATGAAATAACCCTGACATCAGAGTGTCTTTGGGACAATGAAGCAAAACCCAGCTTTCTCCAACTTCTTTTCCTCTCTAGAAGACAGCTCAACAGAAAAGCCAATGACACTGTGATTTATAACCGTTTATTAGTGAAGGTGTTTCTAAGCACAGTCAGGGTGTAAACAGTGCAGCATTCCTGCTCCCCTCCGTGGGAGCAGCGTCTCCTTTTCAATTCATGTGGCTACAGAAGGCACTTGGTGAACTGTGCGTGTCTGAGGTGTGGAAACCAGGAGAGAAGGAAAGAAGCCTCAAAGGCCTGATGTGAGAAGTTGGAAAGGTTCGCAGGTTAGGGAATGAAGGGGGCGGGGGGCGGCGACACCCATTTCGGTGACTTTCTCCCCATTTCATGTAAACAAAATTGCCAGGGACCAGTTACCATGGATATGTTTTTCTAAAAACTCAATGTCTGCACAATCCATAGAACTGGAGGATGTGTCTGTTTCCTGTTGGGTTTTTCTCGTCTCTTACATCATACAAACTTCAATTTATACCTTGAATACAGGGGTAGTGGGCGGGGTGGTGGTTGTTGAGACAGGATCTCTGTTGCCCAGGCTGGAGTACAGTGATGCAATTATAGCTCACTGCATTTTTGAACTCCTGGGCTCAGCGATCCTCCTGGCTCAGCCTCTGTAGTAGCTGGGACCACAGGCGTGTACCACTACGCCCAGCTTATTTTTAAATTTTTGGATAGACAAGGTTTCACTACGTTGCCCAGACTGGAGGGTGGTGGTTTTTATATTTCTTGTGTGAAAGGTGTCGGTGATGTTTGGAATTTGAGAATGGATTTAGACAATGCTAAGTACAGTCTGCTGGCTTTTGCTTTGTTTCGGGTTCTTTGGTTTTTGGTTTTTCTTGCCGTGGTGCAAAACTCCAGAAAGTTGCTTATTCACTGGCCTTGGTTCCATTGAAGTCTGCATCTCGAGTGTCCATTTCCTCCTCAGAACCGTCTGCATTTTCAATAACTCTACGTCCTCCAGATCTTCTAGAAGGAACGAAAGAGGTCTCGTTTCCTCGCCTGTGGGTTGTAAGAAAACATTTCTTTAGCAAAGAATCCTTCATGGTTGGGATAGATTTTTTATAAATCTATTTTAAACTTGTAGCTGTAGTCCTATTGCAATATACATCTATTTTTTTATGACAGAAAACACGGCACAAATAAGATGCAGATATTCAAGTTGTAGTCAACAAATCCTGGCCAGTCTTAAGGCATGATTGATTGAATTTAATCAGCTGAAATTGGTTGTGGGGAGTGGAAAAGGTTTTTCAAAGCAAGACTATCTGCTTTTAAAATGTCAGGCTTGGTCATTTGAGAACCCCCAGGATTCTGGTCTTGGATTTAGAATAGGAAAAAAACCCCAAAAACCAAGTAGGGGATTTTGTCTTCTGACTTTATTCATAGCCCATGGGGCAGAGATGGAGAGAACATACTGTTTTTCTTCTGTATGTCCTCACCCCTATTCGCCTTAGAGGTGGATTTTCAAGGTTTGAATTGGAAGGTGAAATGGACAAGGGCAGCCTTGAGAGAGGGGGAGGTGAGGGACACAGAGGGGCTCCCTGGTTAAAAGGCGGGACAGCACCTCTTGCTAGTATGGAGCTTCCTGGACTGAGTCTTCCCCACTGCAGGGACTGCTGCATCTGTTTTGCTGACCATGGAACACACCACACATGGCATAAAACAGGTGCCCAATGATTATTAGAAAAGGAGATGATACGTGTTAATCCAAGGTGGATTATTTTATTGAGATGAGGTCTTGATATTGTTGCCCAGGCTGGTCTTGAACTCCTGAGCTCAAGCAGTGCTCCTAACTTGGCCTCCCAAAGTGCTGGCATTACAGGTGTGGGCCACCACACCTGGCCTCCAAAGTGGATTTAAAAAAGTTTTAAGACGAGTCTCGGTCACGCGGGCTGGAGTGCAGTGGCATGATCTTGGCTCACTGCAACCTCCGCCTCCTGGGTTCCCGCAATCCTTAACCTCAGCCTCCTGAGTAGCTGGGCATACAGGAACGCGCACACACACCACCACGCCTGGCTAATTTTTGTATTTTCAGTAGAGGGGGGATTTTGCCATGTGACGCGGACTGGTCTTGAACTCCTGGCCTCAAACAATCCACCTGTCTCAGCCTCTCACAGTGGTGGGATTAGAGGTGTGTGCCAGTGCGCCTGGCCTCCGAGGTGGATTTTAGCTCCAGCCGGTAGGACACCCCTCTTTCTCTCCTTACTCCCATCTCTCTGCCCTGGTTCTCTAAGTTTATCGCTTGGACTTCACAAGAAGGGCTGGTCATGTGAGGGGAGACTTTGGGTAGGAGGAAGGGAGTGGGCAGAAGGAGGAAAAATCAGACCCCGCCTTGCTGCTGACCTGCACTGTTAGGAAGAAACACTTAACTCTCGTCAGCGATTGCAACAAATAATCATGTTGAGTTCTGGCCATGTGGCCCTGCTTGACCTGAATTGGAAGACAGGTCTTATTTTAGGACATCAAAAAAGCAAGCAGACTTTGCTCCCTACACAAAGGCTGGACAAGAAGCCACAAGAATGAACACAACTCAGTGACTGATTCTTGAGTCAAAAGGAACAACTCGGCCAGGCACGGTGGCTCACGCCTGTAATCCCAGCACTTTGGGAGGCCGAATCGGGCAGATCACGAGGTCAGGAGATCGAGACCATCCTGGCTAACATGGTGGAACCCCATCTCTACTAAAATACAAAAAAATTAGCCAGGTGTGGTGGCAGGCACCTATAGTCCCAGCTACTCGGAAGCTGAGGCAGGAGAATGGCATGAACCTGGGGGGTGGAGCTTGCAGTGAGCTGAGATGGTGCCACTGCACTCCAGCCTGGGCAACAGTGCGAGACTTCGTCTCAAAAAAAGGAACAACTCAGGTAAGATCAGAGGCATAAGCAAGACCCAGAGATTCATGATTGCTGAGAAGAGGAACTCCCAATATGACCCTTTTGTTGACAGAAGATGGGAGAGGCCCCAGCTGGGAAAGCCAACCTGGCTGTAAAGGATGGGGCTTCCGGCAGTGCAGGAATCAGGAATAAATACTTAAAAGTTGCAGCCACTCCAAAGTAAACACTCCCTAGTCCAGCTTCATGAGAGAAGCTTCTGGACTTGCAGCCCTACTAGAGAACTCTCCATCCTTCTCTCTCTAGGCATGACCCTCAAGTCTTTCTTTTAGCACTGTCTTCCAAGCACTTGACTCAGAAGGATCCCCAAATTCAGAGCAGACAGCAGCAGCAGTTTGGCCGTTCCCTGTACGCTCCTCACACAGCTCGCTTCCTTACAGTTTTAACTCCAGCTTCAAAACCTGATGGGCTGGCTGGGTGCAGCAGCTCATGCCTGTAATCCCAGCACTTTGGGAGGCCGAGGTGGGGTGGATCGCTTTTGAGGTCATTTGTTGGAGACCATCCTGGCCGACATGGTGAAACCCCATTTCTAGTAAAAATACAAAATTAGCCAGGTGTGGTGGTGGGCGCCTGTCATCCCAGCTACACAGGAGGCTGAGGCAGGAGAATCACTTGAACCAGTAGGCAAAGTCTGCAATGAGCCAACATTGCGCCACTGCACTTCAGCCTGGGCGACAGCAAGACTGTCTTTTAAAAAAAAAAAAAAAAAAACCCAGGTGAGCTAACCTGGAGCTGGGAAGTAGTCCCTAACCTTTTCATTAGTGCTCCAGGCACATACTTTTTGTTTCTTGGAAGAGTCCATTTGCTAACTGGAAAAGCTTAATGGATAAATTTGCTCCCTTGCCTCCCTTGACCTAAGAAATACATTGTGCCCTGGGTCATTGGAAGCTGCTTGCTTGGCTGTCAGCCTGCAAGACACTCTGTTTTGGCTCAAGTGCTTTTCTTGGAACTGGTTTCAAATCCTAGACCAAGGTTGGTACCAACTATACCTGTTATAGGAACTAAGGGACCCTCTCTAGAGGGTCAGATCCTGGAGAATCTTTTTTTTTTTTTTTTTTTTGAGATGGAGTTTCACTGTCTCACCCAGGCTAGAGTGCAGTGGTGCAATCTTGGCTCACTGCAGCCTCTGCCTCCCAGGTTCAAGCGATTCTTTTGCCTCAGCCTTCTGAGTAACTGGGACTACATATGTGTGCCACCTCACCTGGCTAATTTTTGTATTTTTAGGAGAGACGAGGTTTCACCATGTTGGCCAGGCTGGTCTTGAATTCCTGACCTCAAGTGGTCCATCTGCCTCGGTCTCCCAAAGTGCTGGGATTATAGGTGTGAGACACTGCACCTGGCCTAGCATTTGGATTCTATTCCTGGACCCAGCTTATCCAAGGCCTCAGGAATCAACTTGAATGTAAGCACCTGCTGCTTTGCAAGGACTTGGTTTCCCACTGACTGGTGGGTTCTGCACTTCAGCCAACCCTGGAATTCGGCTTATCCTGTGATCCCAATGAGCCAGCAGGAGAGCTGCTCGAAGTGTCCCAGAGCCTCATCTGCTCCCCCACAAAACTGGCTCTTAACAAGACCTCACCCCATGCTAAAATTTAAGTATTTTGGTGGTGACAGCAAAACATTCTCCAAAAATGAAGATGCACACAAATGACGGTTGGTTTGGCCTCTCCATGAGGTGAAAGAAGTCAGATCCACATTGCCTAACTTCACCTATGAAAAGTAGTTCATCATGCCTGTAATCCCAGCATTTTGGGAGGCCAAGATGCATGGATCACCTGAAGTCAGGAGTTGGAGATCAACCGGCCAACCTGGTGATATCCTATCTCTAATAAAAATACAAAAATTAGCTGGGCGAGGTGGCGGGTTCTTGTAATCCCAGCTACTCAGAAGGCTGAGGTAGGAGAATCGCTTGACTCTGGGAGGCGGAGGTTGCGGTGAGCCAAGATTGCGCCATTGCACTCCAGCCTGGGAGACAGCGGGACTCCGTCTCAAAAAACGTTTTTCAAGTCCCAGAGAAGCAGAGACCTCTTTGTGCTTTCTTGGGAAGGGCCCTGTGTGCATCCTCGAGTCTTGGGTGTCCATTCCCCATTCCCTGAACATGGACGTGCCCGTGAAGTCTCCAGAAAAGGCTCTGCCAGGACTGTGCTTGGCTTTGCGGTGGTCAGCTTCCACCCCATGTGCTGAAAATGCAGTTTGTAGTTAGACATCACTCAAGCCACGTGCAGCCCCCGGCATTTGTCAGACATCGCAGTGAGCTCATTTCCTTTGCGGACAAGCCTGTGAAAGCTGAATTGTGGGAGGACTGGTTGCTGCGCTGCAGTTATCATGAACTTTGTGATTTCTGACTTGTGACCCAGACCAGCTAACTAGAAGCCAAGTACATTCTCTAGGAATGTGCCCAGATAGTGGAACTGTCCTATTCATTCAGTGGAGTATCTTCACTGGACAAGGGAGGACAGCACTGCTGAGTGCCCTAACAGTGTAAGAGTGGCTTTTGGCATGAAGAAAAATCCAAGCCACACACAGCCTCTGACATCTCGTCAAGATGCAGTGATAAGGGCACACTGTTGGGTGTCATGTCACATGCACTGCCGAGAGGCAGGAAGGACAGCGGGTCAAGAGATGAGGTCAATTTGTCATCCTGATCTTGGTTTCAATGAATGACAGCTTTGCACTAAGATATCCAAGCCTTCAGATTTTGCAGGAATCTCGTGGAAATGTGCAAGGGTTTAAAAATCGGGGTGGGCAGAGGGGCGCACTGGGCAGAAAGGAAATGGATACTGAGACAACACATAGCTTGCGAAGCTGAAGGCATGATACCTGGTGCATCATTGCGAAGTTTCCTGTGGGGGGGGCCCTCTGAAACAGAGAGAGAATCCCTGGAGGTTACCATCCACAAACAAAAAGGAGCCCAGTGAAGTATCTTCTTAATTGTTAAAGACATTTGCTTTAAGAATTAAAGGCACTCTTTTTTTGAGACGGAGTCTCGCTCTGTCACCCAGGCGGGAGTGCAGGGCTGCAATCTTGGTTCACTGCAACCTCTAAGTCCCGGATTCAAGCGATCCCCTCACCTCAGCCTTGTGAGTAGCTAGGATTACAGGCATGCCCCACCATGCTTGGCTAATTTTTGTATTTTTAGTATAGATGGGGTTGTACTATGTTGGCCAGGCTGGTCTCGAACTTCTGACATCAAGTGATCCTCCTGCCTTGGCCTCCCAAAGTGCTGGGATTTGGGATTACAGGCATGAACCACCACACCTGGCACTAAAGGCATCCTTAAGTCAACCTTGCAGTGAATCATCTGATGCCAAGAGCCCTTGGTGAGGCTGGTACATGAAAGGAAAAGCAGTTTTTTGATACTCTGTCACCCAGGATGGAGTGCAGTGGCGTGATCTATCTCTGCTCACTGCAACCTCCGCCTCCTGGGTTCAAGTGATTCTCCTGCCACAGCCTCCCAAGTAGCTGGGATTACAGGCATGCACCACCATGGCCGGCTAATTTTTGTATTTTTAGTAGAGACGGAGTTTCACCACGTTGGCCAGGCTGGTCTCAAACTCCTGACCTCAGGTGATCCACCCACCTCGGCCTCCCAGAGCGCCGAGATAACAGGTGTGAGCCACCGCACCCGGCCTAGTTTTTTAAATAGAAGGGAAAATGTCTGTCCTTTAGAGCTACTTTTAAGAACCTCCTATAAATCCCATGATTGCATACCTGTTCAGGGAAGTAAAAGCATTTGAGCAAGCTAGTTTGAAAAATCAGTATCGGAACAGAAGCCAAAAGCCCCAGGCAAGGCACCTGTAGCCACATCTCCCTTGATTTATGATTAGTTGCTCTTCATTCGCTTTGGGGCCTCTAGCAAGAGGGGAGAGGTGGAGGCCTTGTGCAGCTCTTGTCGGAGGTAACCGGAAGTGTACCAAGTGGTAGGTAAGTGGGTCTGGCTTTAGAGTAAGGCTTGCGTTGAGATATGTCTGGCTGATAAAACTTGGTGAAATTTGCACTGCAATTCCTTCTTGGCTGAGGAGCCAGGTATGCTTACCAACCTCCCTTAGGGCCCTAGTGCCCAGTTTTATGTTTTTGTGCACCTAAAAAAGGCGGCAGGACAGACCTTCGACCTGCATTACGTGTGTGTTCATGTCGGAACTGGCAAAAACCGTCTTTTGTCCCACTCTGCCCTTGGCTGCCCAAAAAGGCTCAAGTGTCTGGGACAGAGTCCACAGGGTATATCCAGTGTGTGCTCAAGAATCACTGGGCCGGCCAGGCGCAGTGGCTCATGCCTGTAACCCCAGCACTTTGGGAGGCCAAGGCAGGCAGATCATGTGAGGCCAGGAGGTTGAGACCAGCCTGGACAACATGGTAAAACCCTGTCTCTACTAAACATACAAAAATTAGCCAGACATGGTGGTGCGCTCCTGAATCCCAGCTACTTGAGAGGCTGAGGCAGGAGAAGTGCTTGAACCTGTGAGGCGGAGGTTGCAGTGAGCTGGGATCACGCCATTGCACCCCAGCCTGGCGACAGAGCTAGACTCTGTCTAAAAATAAATAATAAAAATTAAAATTAAAATCACTGGGCCTAAGAAAGGGAACCAGAGACAGCAGTGGGGTAGAGAGTCAGAGTGGCTGTGTCCCCATCCCTCAGCCCAGCCACTCAGGAGGGGCAAGGGGACCGGTTGCCAGCAGAGCACGTCCAAGGGTTTTTTTTTTTGGGGGGGGGGACAGAGTCTTGCTCTGAAGGCTGGAGTGTAGTGGCGTAATCTTGGCTCACTGCAGCCTCCACCTCCTGGGTTGCAAGTGAGTCTCCTGCCTCGGCCTCCCTAGTAGCTGGGATTACAGTCATCCGCCACCACACCCAGCTAACTTTTGTGCTTTTAGTAGAGATGGGGTTTCACCTTGTTGGCCAGGCTGGTCTCAAACTCCTGACCTCAGGTGACCCACCCACCTCAGCCACCCAAAGTGCTGGGATTACAGGCGAGAGCCACCTGCACCTGGCTCCTAGGAGTCTTTACAGTGACAACAGCTCTCCCTCAACCATGGGAGATGCTTCCAGGCCCCAGCTGTACTGTGGGAGCTTAGGCCTGGTTTCTCTCCTGTCCATGGGGGGCCAACAAGCCCACGCCCTGCAGCGAGTGGGGCTCTTCTTTGAAGGCTTGGTGCCCTGCTTCAGCTGCTCTCTTCCCCTTTTCAGAGGGTTTGGATTTTCCCCTGTCTCGTGCAGTGGTCCCCAAACTCTAGAGGTGATTTCAGATGGCTTCCAGGCATGCTATCCGGTAACTGAACTGCACCCTGAGAAAGCCATTTCCTTTCCAACTTTCTTAAAACAGGTCTAATTATTATGTCAGAGAGAGTCTATTTGGGGCTAATGGCTGTTGTCACTCCCTTTATAATGGAGAAGTAGCCTTCAGGTCTTGGTGATGAAGTTGTGGCCACAGTAGCTAGATACTGAACTTGATACTCTTTTCATTGTATTAATTTCATTGTGACCGGTTGATAGAGGTGATGCTGGTTTAAATATATAGGGGTGGTATGTTTTATTTGCAGTTACATGCATGTATGATTAAAACTTAATTAAAAAGAAAAGATCAAGTCATCGGTATTAAAGGTGGTAAGAGGTTTAGCACATGGCTGTGGTGGCATGAGAATGAAGCGGGGGAAATATCTAGGACCCGAGGGATAAAGGTTCACTTTGCCTGGTGCTGTCCTAGACGTTGGAGTTTTTTTTTTTTTTTTTGAGATCGAATTTTGCTGTCACCCAGGCTGAAGTGCAGTGACACAATCTCGGCTCACTGTAACCTCCGCCTCCCAGCTTCAAGCGATCCTCCTGCCTCAGCCTCCCGAGTAGCTGGGATTACAGGCGCGCCCCACCACACCTGGCTGATTTTTGTATTTTTAGTGGAGACGGCGTTTCACCATGTTGGTCAGGCTGGCCTTGAACTCCTGACCTCCGGTGATCTACCTGCGTTGGCCTCCCAAAGTGCTGGGATTACAGGGGTGAGCCACTGTACCCAGCCTGGGCAGGATTGTTTAGGGCACGTTGACCAGATTCTCCCACAGATGGGACGTAGGGCATAAAGGAGACAAAAATGTTAAGAAGGATCACGAGGTTTGTAATCTGAATTGTTGGCACCTTCATTTTAGCTGCTCGGCTGGAGAGAGGGGCCAGTTTGGGGGTGAAGAGGTTCATTCAGTCAGGGCTTGGGATACAGCACGTTTGGTGTGCGCTGCCTATAGTCATCCATGTGGGAATGGGAGGCCAGTCTGAGGTTCTAGGAAGAAGCTAGGGCTTCTGAAAGATGAACTCAGGAGTCATTAGATACAGATGGAATTCTAAAGCGCGAAGACTAGTTGAGCCTCTCACCTAGAACAGGGGACAGAGATGAAAAGAGAACTAAGGCCGGGTGCGGTGGCTCACGCCTGTAATCCCAGCACTTTGGGAGGCCAAGGCAGGTGGATCACGAGGTCAGGAGTTCAAGACCAGCCTGAGCAACATGGTGAAACCCATCTCTACTAAAAATACAAAAATTAGCCGAAAATAGCTTGAACCAGGAGGCGTAGGTTGCAGTGAGCTGAGATAGTGCTACTGCACTCCAGCCTGGGCAACAGCGCAAGACTGCATCTCAAAAGAGAACTAAGTTGATACCCTAGGGCGCTCCGGTGGTAAGCAGGTTTTGAGATGAGGGATCAGCAGAAGAGAGGAAGAGGGACAACCCCACAGATCGGGGGGACAAGCAGGCAAGAATGGTGTCTGGGAAGTCCAGGGAAGCAAGTGAATCAGGCCAGAAGCATGATGGGCTGCGTCACATGCTGCTGCCCTGTCAGAGGACATCTGGCCATTGGTGTCGCCCACGGGAGGCTTCTGGGAGAGTGATGGGTGGGGGCAAGGGGAACCAGCAGCTCTTCAGTCTTTTTTTTTTTTTTTTTTTTTTTTTTTTTTTTTTTGAGACCGAGTCTCATTCTGTCACCCAGGCTGGACTGCAACCTCTGTCTCCTGGTTTTAAGCCATTCTTGTGCCTCAGTCTCCTGAGTAGCTGGGATTACAGGCATGTGCCGCCACACCTAATTTTTATATTTTTTGGTAGAGACGGGGTTTCGGCATTCACATACAGTTTTGTAGTAAGGGTAGCAAGGTAGATGTGGGGCTAAGAGGTTATTCCATTTGCTGATGGAGCAAATGAAAGAGAAAACCTTGCAAAGTAAGGATTTTTGGAGCCATGTGCTTGAGTGAACAAGAGGGCTGGGTCCAATGGAGGTGTTGGCCTTGGTTGGTGCCAGAGAGTTCAGCACAGAAATGGAAAAAAAGTAGAAGTGTGCAGAAGTGCAGGGAGGTAGGGTGATGAGGCAGTGGGAGCTTGTGCATGTTTCATGATCATTTCTGCTTTTGATTTGAGTAGGAAGTAAGGTCCCCAGCTGAGAGTGACAATGGGGAGGAGCGATAATAAGTTTAAAGAAAAAGTGAAGAGAGCAGAGAGAGAAGATAAGGGAGGTGTGTGGGAGACCCCTGAGCAAGGCCTGCTCTGTGGGAAAAGGTGGAGAATGGGTTTTGGGTTTTTTGAGACAGGGTCTCACTCTCTCATCCAGGGTAAGTGCAGTGGCTAGATCATGGCTCACTGCAGCCTTGACCTCTGGGGCTCCACTGATCCTCACACATCTGCCTCCTGAGTAGCCGGGATTTTAGGTGTGCGCCATCACGCCTGGCTGATTTTTGTTTGTTTGCTTTTTGTGGAGATGGGGTCTTGCTGCTCTTGAACTCCTGAGCTGAAAGCCATCCACCTGCCTTGGACTCCCAAAGTGCTGGGTTAAAGGTGTGAGCCCTGTGCCTGGCCAAGTCTTGAGTTTCATTTGGGTTGTGCTTTCACCAAGTGATTGCAGCAATGCAAGAGGGGGAACCAGCTGTTGAGGTTCCGCGACGGGGGTTACTAGATGGTTGGTTTGGAACTGGGTCAGAGGCTGATGGCATTGAGGGAGTGAAGACCCCGTTGGGGACAGAGCCAAAGAAAGGTGGCGCCAGGCAGACAATGAGATTCCTGAGGGTCAAATCGTGAGGGCTCCTAGGAGCACTGGTTAGGCTGGTAGAAGCAGCAGGATCACCCGGAAAGTCAAGGATCCGAGAGGCTGCATTGCCCACATGGATGTTGAAATCATGGACAACTGTGAGGAGTGGCGTGGGATACAGGAAGCCCAGAGCTAAAACCTCCAGGGAGCCAATTGGGATGGATGGACAGATGGATGGACAGGGTGGTGGAAGCAGCCCTTGGAAACAGTAGGGACACACCCCAAGGTACCAGAGGCGTGGGAGAGAAAACAGCCCCCACTCCAGTGACAGAAGGAATTCTCAGCGGGGTGAGGGGGCAGCTGTACCCTCCCATCTCTAGAGGACTTCTGGCAACACCTAGAGACATTTTTGGTTGTTACATTGCAGGGTGGTGGAGTGGGGGGCTACTGCAGCCGGTGGGTAGAGGCCAGGAATGTAAGCACCTGCTACTTTTCAGGGATCTTTTTCCCACTGACGGGAATGCTGGACAGCCCCCATACCCAAGAATAATGCAGCCCAGATGGCAGCAGTGCCGAGGGGGAGAAAGGAGGAGCAGAGCATGTCAGGAAGGAGGTGAAGTGCCAGGGGGTGGTGTTGCAGCTTCAGTGGATGCCATGAAGACTCAGTGATGCAATGAAAGAGAGGCTGGAGGAGACAGTGGGGATAGCCCCTTCCTCCTCCTCACCTGGAGGACGGGATGGGAGATGGTCAATCGTTAAAGAAACTAGAAGGTAAGCTGTTACCAGGCAGGGCCCTGGTCTGATCTGGGCCTGCCTCAGTGCCTGGCCCACACTAAGCTTAGTGATTGAGGAGGAGCAGGAATAAACCACAGCAGGGAGTGGTGGCTGTGGGCACAGGGGGCGTTTGCAGGCCGAAGGGAGCCTGAGCCCCCAGCACTTCTCTCTGGCCTGAGAGACAGGGTCTTCCTGGGCCACGGGCTCCTCACCTGAGCTTGCTCTTGAGCGCGTTCACCTCGCGGCCCATGGCTTCGTTGCTCTCCGTGGCCTCATCCAGCTCCCGCTGCAGCTTCCTGCGGTTGGCGTTGATGCGCTGGGACTCCTCCTCGGCCTCCTCCAGCTGCCTCTTGAGCTGCTTGACCCTGGCATTGCCTTTCTCTGCCTGTCGAGGAGAGTTGGAGGGGTGGGTAGGGGAGGCCGGCTGGGGGGCTGGGGCTCGAGGGAGGCTGGGCTGCGGGGGCTACCTGCTCCTTGTACTGCTCGGCCATCTTGCGCTCGTCCTCCACCTGCAGCAAGACTTCCTTCAGCTTCTTGTCTTTCTGCTTCAGCGACTTGGCGGCCGCCTGTTTCTCTCTGCAAACAGCAAGGAAAACAGGTGGTTTCAGAGGAGGGTGGCACCCCTTGCAGCTGGTGTGTCACCTGGAGGTGGCATCTTGAGTGCTCTCCTGAGCCCCACATCTGGACTCCTCTCAAGGATCCATCAGATGGTAGAATAGTATTCAGCCCTGAAAAGGAATAAAGTATGAACGCACGCCACAGCATGCATGAGCCTGGAATCCTTGCCAAGTTAAAGAAGACACATAGCAGACCACGTAGTTTGTGATTCCATTGATAACAAATGTCCAGAATAAATAAATCCATAGAGACAGAAGGTAGATGTTGGTTGCCAGGGACTGAAAGGAGTGGCTAAAGGGCATGGGGTTTCTATTTTTTTGTGGGGAGACAAGGTCTTGCTGTCACCCAGCCTGGAGTGCAGTGGTGCTCCAATGCCTGCTCTCCACCCTACTTCATAGTTCACTGCAGCCTTGAGCTCCTGGCTCAAGCAATCCTCCCACCTCAGCCTCCCAGATAGCTGGGACTACAGGCGTACACCACCATGCTCAGACTTTCTAAAAGTTTTTCATAGAAATGGAGTCTCTGGCCAGGCGTGGTGGCTCACGCCTGTAATCCCAGTATTTTGGGAGGCCGAGGTGGGCAGATCACCTGGGGTCAGGAGTTCGAGACCAGCCTGAGGCAACATGGCAAAACCCCATCTTTACTAAAAAATACAGTTATTAGCTAGGTATGGTGGTATGCACCTGCAGTCCCAACTACTTGGGAGGCTAAGGGGGAAGAATTGCTTGAACCCAGGAGGTGGAGGTTGCAGTGAGCTGAGATTGCACCACTGTACACCAGCCTGGGAAACAGTGAGACTGTGTCTCAAAAAAAAAAAAAGTCTCGCTATGCTGCCCAGACTGGTCTCAAAATCCTGGATTCAAGTGCTGCTCCCACCCACCTCAGCCTCCCGAAATGCCGGGATCATGGGCATGAGCGACCACATCGGGCCTGGGGTTTCTTTTTGAGCTGATGCAAATGTTCTCAAATTGACTGGTGATCGTTTTACATGTTTGTGAATATACGAATAGCCCTTGAATTGCACACTTTAAATGGGTGCATTGCAGGGCATGTGAATTACCGAAAACACTGCTAGAAGAGAATGGGTGAGAATCCTTAGAATCCAATGGTAAGAAATGTGCTGTGATCTTATGCCTCATTCGACCCATAATTAAGAAGCCTTCCAGTGTGTGTACCGAATGAGTTGCTGGTTGGACTTTTGTTTTTTGGGGGTTTTTTTGTGTGTGTATGTGTGTGGCAGGGTCCCACTCTGTCACCCAGGCTGTAGTGCAGTGGTACGATCTTGGCTCACTGCAACCTCCCCATCTCACGTTCAAGCGATTCTCCTGCTTCAGCCTCCTGAGTAGCTGGGATGATAGGCATGTGCCACCACGCCCGGCTAATTTTTGGTACAGACAAGGTTTCACCATGTTGGCCAGGCTGGTCTCAAACTCCTGACCTCCAGTGATCCACCTGCCTCGGCCTCCCAAATTGCTGGGATTACAGGTCTGAGCCACCATGTCCATCCTGGTTGGATTTTTGGTCTGTTAGCATGCTCTCCCCACAGAGGCTGAGAAAAGCCACATGTTCTGCTGGGAAGGCTGGTTAATGTCAGGAGGACCATGGCGATGCTAAGAGCAGCTCACATTTTAGGTGCTTGCTCTAGGCCAGGCACCAGCAGGGTACTTTGCTGTGTTTACATTCAGTTCTCACAACACACCTGCACTGTGGGCACCACAGAGCTTGCTTCTTACAAGCCAGAACTGATGCTGGAAGAGGTTCCCTGATTTCACTGTGACCCTTGCTGTCCATCACCCCAAGGCAAACTGGGTTCAGAACTCCAGACCCGCATACCTGGCCTCCTGCTCGACCTGCTCCTCCAGCTGTGCAATCTTGGCCTCTAGCGCCGCGATAGTGGACTTGAACTTGGACTTGACGGCCCCCTCCATCTCCTGGAGCTTGCTCTTAAGCTCCTTGTTCTGCCGCTCGAGCTGCTGCCGGGCACTCTCATTCTTCTGGGCCGTGCTGCGCTCTGTGGCCAGCTCATTGCTGAGCTGCTCGGCCTGGGGAGGAGAGTGAAGGCTGTGTGGTGTACTCAGGGAAGCCCAGGACAGGGCACTGAGACCATGCACCTCCTCCTGCTGCCTCCAGCCTTGTTTGGTCTCTGCACGAGTCCCTTGATCCGGGCGCCCTGTCCTCCTCTCCTTCATCCTGTAAAACTCCACTCAAGAGCTTCTTCCAGCCCGGGCCCTGTGGCGCACACCTGTAATCCCAGCACTTTTGGAAGCTGAGGCAGGCAGATCACTTGAGGTTAGGAATTCGAGACCTGCCTGGCCAACATGGTGAAACCCCGTCTCTATTAAAAATATAAAAATTAGCCGGGCAGTGGTGGCAGGCGCCCGTAGTCCCAACTACTTGGGAGGCTGAAGCAGGAGAATCCCTTGAACTTGGGAGGCAGAGGTTGCAGTGAGCCAAGATTGCGCCACTGCACCCCAGCCTGGGCAGCAGAGTGAGACCCTGTCTCCAAAAAAAAGAGGTGCTTCCGCAAGTGTCACAGTGCCACCCAGGCTGAGCGAGTGACTTGTCCCTTGCTTTCTCCATCCTGGAGTCGCCTGGAGAACGATGCCTGTTCACCCTACACCACAAGGGGCTGCAGGTCACAGGATGGTCCCTAGTGCCCACCATGGAACTGGTGCTCAGTGACATCACCAAGGGCCCATGGATAAGGCCAGAGCTTCAGCTGGGGGAAAACACAATGAAAGGGCACCCCAAGGCCCCGACTCCAGGGACGGCTGTGAGGTACAGGGAGCCAGACACGCCGTGGCTGGAAAAGGAGACACTGCAGCGTGGAGATGGGTGTTCTGAAGACAGTAGCCTGGGCACTGGTGTAAGGGCCCTGGATGTCTACTCTCAGGCCCCGCCACCCTCTTGTCCCTCAATCCGGGGCCTGCACGCAGGAAGCCGCCATGCATGTGTTGACCGGTGCAGGATCCTGCTGCAGGAGAGACAGTAGGCAGCGAGACTGTGATGCCCAGGCAGCCCTCACCTGCTGTGTGGCTTTGCGGACCCGGTCACTCATGGCCTCCATGTTGCCCTGCTCCTCCTCCAGCTCCTCCTCCAGCTGGGCAATCCGGGCCTCTAGGCGGCGCTTCTCGTCCTGGAGTGCGTTCCTGGGGGAAGGGCAGCCATGTTGGGGCCTCTACCGTCCCCGACTTAGAAGTTGCCCCTCCTTGGAGTGATGCCTCAGGGGGATTGCCCTCATCATCTAGTGGGGGAAACTGAGGCTTGGAGAGGATTAGAAGACTCATCTGTAGTTACACAGCCAGGAAGTGGGCAGCTGGGACTTGGACCGGGTCCGTGTCAGCAAAGCTGGAACTGGGATGGGGACCAGCACACTCCTCCCTGACTCTTCTTTGTCCCCCCCTTCTCCCCACACAGCTACTTATTGGGAATGAATGAAAGCAGCCACACCCCCAAACAGAGGCATGAAAGCGCTGAGGGAAAACCTAATCACCGTGGGTCTGTCCCCAATCTCAGAGGATGCTTTGTCAGCAGCATCATTGAAATGGGGGTCCAGGGCCAGGCACGGTGGCTCACACCTGTAATCACAGCACTTTAGGAGGCCAAGGTAGGAGGACCACCTGAGGTCGGAGTTCAAAACTAGCCTGGCAAACGTGGTGAAACCCTGCCTCTACTAAAATTATAAAAATTAGCCAGGCTTGGTGGTGTACACCTGTAGTCTCAGCTACTCGGGAGGCTGAGGCAGGAGAATCACTTTAACCTGGGAGGTGGAGGTTGCAGTAAGCCGAGATCTCACTACTGCCCTCCAGCCTGGATGACAGAATGAAACTGTGTCTCGAAAAAATTTAATAAAATGGAGGTCAAGGACGCTGCCTCTCCCGACATCCTCTGCTTCAGAGCAGACTTCTCCATTCAGTTTCCTACCTTCCCGACAGGCTACTGGCCAGCTCCTCTGCCAGTTCCTCCTTCTCAAGGTCCGCTTGTTTGCGAGCCCTCTCAGCTGCAGCGAGGTCCTAGGTGGGTGGGAGGAAGCCTGCTGTCTGCCAGGGAAAGGCCAAGCCCCACCGAGAGTCCACCCTGCCCCCTCAGCCACCCTTGAAAGTACATGTTCTTCCTCTGAGCTCAGGGGAAGCCCCATGAATCCATAGAGGAGGGAAGCATGTGTCTTTCTAGACAGGTGGAGCCCACAGGAGGAGGAAATGAAATCTGGGAGTGCACAGACTGGAGCTGCCAAGGGTTGCTACCATGACACCGCATCTGAGGCTCTCCTAGCAAGACAAGGCTTTACCTCTTGTAGCTGCATGAGGTCTGCTTCTAAGCTCTTGGCTTTCTTCTCATTCTCCTTGGCTGTGGCAAAGATCTCATCTCTGGAGGCACGGGCATCTTCCAGCTCTCTTTGAAAGTCCTTCATCTGAGCCTGCATGAGTCAACAGGAAGGACAAGTTCAGATGTCCTTACTGCCCCAAGTTCTGCTGTCCAGTTTAGCTTTGCACATCCACCCCTTGGATTTTATGCAGTGGACCACAAAGAAGTTCCCATTGCATGAGCATGGCCCTCCGTTCCAGGTGGCTGGTGGCGGGCTGGGAGCACCATTCTGGATGGGCTCCACAGACCTGCCTGAGAAGCCAAGCCCCTGATGTGATCTGAGGGCAGTGGCCAAATACCTCATAATGCTGCCCTACCCAGGGCAGGAGACAGCCACCAAAACCTGAATGGTGCTAGGAAAGCCCCAGCTGAACCCACACCAATGGCAGGTGTGGGCTGGCTTCCTGGATCCTGCTCTGCTGACTTTGGTGGCCTGAGGGGACTGTGGCCTCCCTCCGCCCAGGCCCCGAGCTCCGAGTGTCACCCACCTGCAGTTTGCGTAGCTGCTTGATGGCTTCCTCCCTCCCCTTGATGGCGGAGTCGGCCTGAAGTTCCAGGTCTTTCAGGTCCCCTTCCAGCTTTTTCTTCGCTGCAGCCGCCAGGGCACGTTGCTTTCGCTCGTCTTCCAGTTCCGTCTCATACTCGTGAAGCTGGGCGAGGAAGAGAGATGTTTGCTGCCCCACTTGCCCCTGGGAGGTCCTTTAGCCCACCCCGGCAGCACGTCATTGCACCCCTTCCCCAGCACATCCCCCCTGCGAGGCAGGCATCTCATCCCAACTTGCAGATGAGAAAACGGAATCTCACGGGGTGCGGGTGGCTCATGCCTATAATCCCAGCACTTTGGGAGGCCACCAGGAGAATGGATCACTTGAGGCCAGGAGTTCAAGACCAGCCTGGCCAACATGGTGAAACCTCATCTCCCCTTAAAAAAAAATTAGCTGGGTATGGTGGCATGCGCTTGTAATCTGAGCTACTCGGGAGGCTGAGGCAGGAGAATTGCTTGACCCCAGGAGGCAGAGGTTTCAGTGAGCTGAGATAATGCCACTGTACTCCAGCCTGGGCGACAGAGCGAGACTGTTTCAAAAAAAAAAAAAAAAGTTTCCATGCCGACCGTGAGAGGTGGTGATAGGAATGAACAAGGCCACCCGACCTCCCTCTCCTGGCCTCCCCGGCAGCACGCACCTGTCTCTGCAGTTGCCTTCTCTTCTCCTCATTCTGCTCGTCCCGGGCTTGGAGATCCCTCTCGAACTGGCCCTTGAGCGCCTGCATGTTGACTTCCAGCCGCAGCTTGGCGTCCTCCGTGGCCTGCAGCTCGTCCTCCAGCTCTTCCAGCTGCGTCTTCATCTCCTCCATCTGGGTCTCCAGGGCCCGCTTGGACTTCTCCAGCTCATGGACCTGCCGGCATGGTTGAGGAAACCCACCGTGAGCGGCAGCACAGGAGGTCAGGGAGGTGGCTCCCACAAGATGCATGGCCGGGACTCAAGATGGCCCCTGAGAGCTCGGACCCCCAAACTCAGACCCATCCTCGACTGCCATTCTCAGCCCCTCCCAGCCCCTGCACCAGTCCAAAAACCTTCCATTTCCAAAGATAGTTCGCTATGAAAAAGGCCCGGAGCCAGCTTTTCCCATGGACTGGTGAACAGCACAGAGGGTGGGTGGGCGAAACATGGACAAGAAAACAACCCACAGCCACTTACGTTCTTGCCCACGTCATCCTTGGAGCTGACCAGGTCTTCCATTTCGGCTTTGAGCATTTTGTTGGTCCGCTCGAGTTCCTCTTTGGCTTCCAAGGCCTCTTCAAGGGCCCGAGCCAGGGACAGGGCCTTGGTTTCCTTCTCCCTGGCTTCTGCCTCGGCTCTGTCCCTCTCATCCGCGTATTTGGAAGAGATGTTTTTCTCCTCGGCTAACAACTGCAACACAGCATAAGACCCAGAGGTGACTTCTAGGCACATCCGGGGTCAGCTTCACTGGATTGCAAATACTGGGGAAAAGCCCTGTGTCCTACTGAATGTATCGAGGTGCAGGTGTAAGCAATGTAGGTTGTCTATGGGAGTAGTTTATATAATCATCTGGCCTTCTGAATTCTACATCAACCTTATGCAGAGCCAGAAATCAGCTGAATTTTTTTTTCTTGGTTTGTTTGTTTTAGATGGAGTCTCACTTTGTCACCAAGGCTGGAGTGCAATGGCACAGTCTTGGTTCACTGCAACTCCGCCTCCTAGGGTCAAGCAATTCTCCTGTCTCAGCCTCCCGAGTAGCTGGGATTACAGGTGCCCACCACCACGCCCGGCTAATTTTTGTATTTTAAGTAGAGACGGGGTTTTGCCATGTTGGCCAGGCTGGTCTCGATCACCTGACCTCAAGTGAGCCTCCTGCCTCTGCCTCCCAAAGCACTGAGATGACAGGTGTGAGCCGCCACACCTGACCAAATTGTGCTTTGAAACCACTAAAGCTGCCCACGTTGCGTAGAGCACACTGAGGTCAAAGTGACATTCAAAGCTACCAGAAGCTAGTTATTATTTTGTTTCATGGCCACAAGTAGCTATTAATATCTCATAAAAGTATCCTAAGGGCCTTAGTAGGGAAACGGTAAGCGTGGGTGGCCCTGCATACATATCTGTCTGCTTGGAGAAGCAACTCAGAGAACATTCCATGCTCATGTTAATCTCATCTTCAGAGAGGACAGAGCAGATTATAAATTGTAACATCCAAAAGCCAAACTTCCACTATTCAGCAAAGACAGGGACCTCTGAATGGCACAGTCAACACAAAAATCCCATGCTGCGTGTGACACTGCACTACACTGTGACAGGAAAATAAAAGCAACCTCAGGCCTTCAACCAGATAACGAAGCGGTGAAGATGAGCTGACAGCCCAGAGGAGAGGTGGCTGATAGGAAAAGGAGGAACTGGGATGTCATCTAAAGTCCTGACGCTATGAGGCCAGTCAGGGAGGGGTAAGGAACCCTCAGGCATCTGGCATTTAGCCTCACTGTACAATCCTCATTTTATTTCTATTTTTGAGACCGAGTTTTCCCTCTATCACTCAGGCTGGGGTGCAGTGGTTCAATCTTGGCTCACTGCAACCTCCGCCCCACCCTGGGTTCAAGCAGTTCTCCTGCCTCAGCCTCCCGAGTAGCAGGGATAACAGGCATGCGCCACCACGCGCAGCTACTTTTGGTATTTTTAGTAGAGACAGAGTTGCACTGTGTTGGCCAGGCTGGTCTCAAACCCTTGACCTCAAGTGATCCACTCGCCTCAGCCTCCCAAAGTGCTAGGTGTGAGCCACCGTGCCTGGCCTCTCAAACTGATTTTTAGAATAACCCTGAGTCACTTGTAAACTAAATCGTATTTACTAAATAATAATATATCTTAAAAGTTGGTATTTAGGGGTTTGGGTCATACAGGGGTCTGCATTTATCACACAATTAAGAGTGGTGCATTTCATCACATGTAAGTTTTACCCCAAAAGAAGCAAAATTATGTTTAAAAATAAACTATAATTAATATGCAATGTTGAGGTGTGGAAGGGGAAATGTACCCAAGAGATAAGGCATGATAGATAGAATTAGTCTTTATAAATAAATATGTGGGCCGGGCATAGTGGCTCATGCCTATAATCCCATCACTTTGGGAGGCCAAGGCAGGCAGATCATGTGAGGCCTGGAGTTCGAGACCAGCCTGGACAACATGGCAAAACCCCATCTCTACTAAAAATACAAAAATTAGCCAGACATGGTGGTACACTCCTATAATCCCGGCTACTTGAGAGGCTGAAGCAGGAGAATCGCTTGAACCCAGAGGCAGAGGTTGCAGTGAGCTGAGATCGCACCACTGCACTCCAGCCTGGGTGACAGAGCTAGACCCTGTCTCAAAATAAATAAATATGTGATAAAGTTCATATAATACAGTGTCAATGACTGAATGCAGGTGGTGGCCTTACAGATGTTCACTGTACAATTCTGTCAACGTTTCTGTGTGCTTGGAATTTTACAGAATGAAATCTTAGGGAAGAGTGGTATTAAAAGTATAGAAACTGAATTACGTGGGAGACTACTCATTAGGTATTCCATAAATATTTTTAGTGAATGAAATATGCACCTCATTTCTTCTTGAGGCTAGAAACTAAGGCATCACCATGTGTGCAGGTGACCCTCCTGGTGCTGGTACCCAGAAAAGTCACAGACATCAAGACTTCTGTGCCATCCTTACTGTGACCCGGTAGCCTTAATGCTCCATGGTCGCCCAAGACAAGCTAAGAGAGCCTCCCATGGCTCCTCACAGAGTGGAGAGGGGATGCAGGCACAGGCGGGAGCCACGTGTCGTACTCTTCAGAGCTGATTCCCCGACCCAGCATCCACGGCCAGAGTGGCGGACACCCCATGCCCTCTACCTGATCAAACTTCCTCTGCTTCTTTTCCAGGTTGGACACGAGTTGCCGCTGGTTGTCCAAGTCGACGACCAGGTCGTCCAGCTCCTGCTGAAGCCTGTTCTTGGTCTTTTCCAGTTTATCATAAGCGGCCGCCTTCTCCTCATACTGCTGGGTGAGGTTCTCGATCTCCTTCTGGAATCTCTTCTTCCCCTCTTCCAGAGCTTCCACGGTGCTGGCAAAGTCCTGCAGCTTCTTCTTCGAGTCGGAGAGCTACAAGGACAGCGTCCAGGGTAGGGTGAGAGGGGGACCATGAGTGACCCCTGTCCCTGGCTCCACAGACTCTGGGAAGCGAAAACCATGTCTCCTTGTTGGAGAAACCCAATAGTAAGGGAAGCTGGGGGGTCAAGCACCATCGCACCAACACTCCACCACGATCTGCCTATGGGGGATCTCAGCGCAGAGAAGTTGAGAGGACCCATGACGGAAGCAAGAGCACAGGGCAGGCACCTGGATGTTGAGAGTGGAGATGTGACGCTCCAGGTTCTGCTTGGCCTCCATCTCCTCGTCCAGCTGGTCTTGCAGGCTGTTCCGCTCCTCCTCCAGCTGGCGCAGCTTCGTAGACACATTGAGCTTCTGCCGGGTTTCTTCTTGAAGCAGCTCCTGCAAAAGGGACGCAGGGAGGTCCCAGGGACCCGCCCCGAGGAAGGCCACCCCCCAGGTCCCCTGGATGATGTGGCAGGACACTCACCTGGGTGTCCTGGAGCTGGGAACTGAGGGACGCCACGTCCTTGGCCAGCTTAATGGCCTTCCCCTCAGCCTCGTTAAGCATCCCTGTGACGCTCTCGACTTCATTCTGAGGGTGCCAAGAGACTGGTTAGTCAAAGCCTCTAGAAAGGGATCCTTATTAAAAGGAGCCCTTTTTACTCAAAACACGTGGTGTACCCTCATGGGCTAGGACTTGGGGTGTCCACTGATTGAGAAAATACCTCCACAAGGTATGGGACTCTGATAAAAAAAAAAAAAAAAAAGTCTGTGGCTCGAAGGGAACTCTGTCACCTATGAGTTAGGACCCTGGCCCTCGACTCTCTCTGTGGTTCTAAGAACTTGTTTGAGCCCCAATTGTATTGACAGGGACCTGATCCCACTAAATGGATCCTAGATCCCTGCCAAGGTTGGTAGAGACAAAGCAGCAGGTCTGAGAGTCCAGACGAGGTGCTCTGGCTGGTCCACTCTCTAAGGTTGGAGACAGGAGACCAGGATGGTACTTAAATGTCCAAGGGATGCTGTTCCATCCCCTCCTTCCTCACTCCTCCTCTTTTGTCCCTTCGCTGACCCTGATGGCCAAAGCCAGAGGCGCAGACCCTAAAGGTAAAAACGCCCTCTGTGTATTCTCTGGCTTTTACTCCCTAGTGTCTCTGCATAAGTCCCTTTGAAGGTTTGAAGGTGTTAGCCTACCCCTCCATCTCTTCCATTGACAAGGAGGCTATGAATGGTCTTGACACTGCTTATATGAGGGCAGCAAAACCGCTGCTCTCAACTGCATGTGGGAAAAAACATCTCACTCAATGCTTCCCCTGCCCCTTGGTCCCTGGCTGTGAACATGTTAAATATTTATGAAAACTTTGGCCACATCCCCACGAGTGGAAAGGCAGGCTAAATGTCTGTTCCAAGCGAAAGAAGACCAAAGACAAACAGACCATGTCACTCATCAGCTTAAAACCCCTCAACAGCTTCGCATCACCCAGAGGGAGGACCAACATACGTGTAATAGGTCTGCAAAACCCCACATCATCTGGTACAGCCTCCTCCTCCAACCCCACTCTGTACTGTCTCCCCCTACCCCCAACCCCAACTGGGCACTCCAGCTCTACTGGTCATTTGTCTCTCTCCTAATTTTTCTATTTACCACAGGGCCTTTGCACATGCTATTCCCTCTGCCTGGTAGACTTATCCATGCTCCTTAGGGAAGCTTTCGTGGCCCCTCCTCCCCCAGGTTTGGCCTCCTGGTTATTTACACTTAGGCATCATGTACCTTCCCTTTGCTGCATCATTTGACATTCATTTATGTGATGATTCATGTCTTCCTTTCCCCTTACTCGGCTGAAGTCCTACTGGGGCAGGGACAGTGTCTCTTTTTGCTTGCTGCTGTTTCTCAGGATTAAGCACAGTGCCTGGCTACAGCAGGTACTCAATAAATACTTGTCAAATTGGCAAAGGAAGGTTTTTTTGTTTTTTGTTTTTTCTTTTTTTTTCTTTTTTTCCTGAGACAGAGTTTTGCTCTTTTGGCCCAGGCTGGAGTGCAATGGTGCGGTCTCTGCACACTGCAACCTTTGTCTCCCGAGTTCAAGCGATTCTCCTGCCTCAGCCTCCCGAGTAGATGGGATTACAGGCACCCACCACCACTCCTGGCTAATTTTAAAATATTTTTAATATTTCTAATATTTTTAGTAGAGACTTTTCACCATGTTGGCCATTACTGGTCTCAAACCCCTGACCTCTGCCTCCCAAAGTGCTGGGATTACAGGCATGAGCCACCACGCCCAGCCACAAGGTTTTTTAATATTTAAGTGAACAGGGAGATCATCGCCCCCTCTCTGGGAACGCAGCTAGAGGAAAGGACTTGCCTTGCAGCAAGAAAGACCTCAGCGAGCCGGGAAGAGGCTCCTTCCCACAGAATGGATACCACCCAGCACCGCCCACCACGCCACCACCTCACCTGCAGCTTGTGGACTTTGTCATTGAGCTCCGCCCGGGCCCGCTCCCCATCGCTGCACTTGGACTGCAGCTCCTGCACCTGCGCCTCCAGCTTCTTCTTCTTGTGTTCCACCTCCTGCTTGGCCTGGCCCAGGACCCGCAGCTCCCCGGCCAGGTCTGCGTTCTCCTTCTCTAGCGTCTGCTTATTCTTGTCTAGGTTTGCCTTGGCCTGGCGAAGGAAGCAGAGGGGAGGGAAAACGTTTCAGACCCTGCCCTTTCCTCCCTCAGAGAGGTCCAGGAAGGCACACGGCAGGGGGCACACAATCACCAGTAAGAGATTTGGGGTTTTTATTTTTGTTGTTTATTTTTTTGAGATGGTGTCTTACTCTGTTACCCAGGCTGGATTGCCGTGGCGCGATCTCAGCTTACTGCAACCTCCACCTCCTGGGTTCAAGCTATTCTCCTGCCTCAGCTGCCCAAGTAGCTGGGATTACAGGCGCCCACCACCACACCCAGCTAATTTTTGTATTTTTAGTAGAGACAGGGTTTCACCATGTTAGCCAGGCTGGTCTCAAACTACTGACCTCAAGTGATCTACCCATCTTGGCCTCCCTAAGTGCTGGTATTACAGGTATCAGCCGCTACACCCGGCTGATACTTTGGATTCTACTTTCGTAAAGCTCATGGGTTGCAATCTGGGATCCCACAAGTGGTGTCCAACCTGTTGTCATGTCCCCCTTTGACCCCTTCACTACTTTTAAAAAATGAGTTGCCAACGTTTTAATAAATGTCACATAAAAATCTGGATTCCCAGCTTCTTTTTCAAAAAACTTTGTTTGAAGGCCCGCCATGGCAGCTCATACTTGTCATCCTAGCACTTTGGGAAACAGGCAGGAGGATTGCTTCAGGCCAGGAGTTCAAGACCAGCCTGGGCAATGTAGTGAGTGAGAGACCCATCTCTACTAAAATAAAACATTAGCTGGGTGTGGGGGGCGCACACCAGCAGTCCCAGCTACTCAGGAGGCTGATGGCAGGATCACTTGAGCCCAGGAATTGGAGGCTGCAGTGAGCTATGATCACACCACTGCACTCCAGCCTGGGAAACAAAGTGAGACCCTGTTTCAGAAATAAGTAGCTCTGGGAGGCCAAGGCAGGTGGATCACTTGAGGTCGGGAGTTTGAGACCAGCCTGGCCAACATGGCAAAACCCCATCTCTACTAAAAATAGAAAAATTAGCTGGTGGTGGCGCACGCCTGTAGTCCCAGCTGCTGGGGTGGCTGAGGCACAAGTATTGCTTGAACCTGGGAGGTGGAGGTTACTGTGAACCAAGATCACGCCGCTGCATTCCAGCCTGGGTGACAGAGTGAGACTCCATCTCAATCAATCAATCACTCTAACATTCTATATCGTGACTGTGGTGGTGGTTACACAATACACATTTGTTTAAAATTAATGGAGCAGTAAAATGGATAAATTTTACTGCATATGCCTCAGTAATCCTAAACTTCAACAATAACACAACGAAAGATCTGGAAACAGGGGCTCTTGCTTTCCTTCAAGGCAACAATCTGCCAGATCTAAGTAGCGGCTGGCTCTGCAAGTGGGGCAGTCACATTTCACTGCCCCTGTCCTTCACAGGTGTCGTGTGATTGACACTACTACTTCTGTCCTAGTTAAGGGAAACTTATTTTATGGAACCAGCTCCTGTAGGCATGTAAGTTGCCCTACAGGAAAAAAAAAAAAAAAAAAGTGTGTTGGAGCCGGGTGCGGTGGCTTATGCCTGTAATCCCAGCACTTTGGGAGGCTGATGCAGCCAGGTCACTTGAGGTCAGGAGTTTGAGACCAGCCTGGCCAACATGATGAAACCCCGTCTCTACTGAAAATACAAAAACTAGCCAGACATGGTAGTAGTCACCCAGCTACTCAGGAGGCAGAAGCAGGAGAACTGCCTGAATCTGGGAGGCAGAGGTTGCAGTGAGCCGAGATCGCGCCACTGTACTCCAGGCTGGGCGACAGAGTGAGACTTTGTCTCAAAAAAAAAAAAAAAAAAAAGTGTGTTGGGCAAAAGCAGGATGGGGTGAGGGGCTTCTTTCCAGGTTGTAGAGAAGGGGAAAGAGAAGTGCATGTATCCTGAGAGGAGAGGACCCACCACTCAGCCTTCCCATGGTCCCTGGGAGATGCTGGGCATTGATGCCAGTCCTCCAAGACATGACTAAGAGCTGCCGGACCTTAGATGGGGACAAGGAGTCTCTTGGTGGGAACAAAGCAGTGAAGTGGGGACCCTAGAGGACATGGGCTCCCAGAAACCTTAGCCCAGCCTAAGACCCCAGAACTGGGGAGCCCAGGTAGGAGCTGATGTTAAATGTTTCCCCCACAAGCAGGTGGAACTAGGTCTGTATGTCAGGATTCAAGTTGTTAGAGACAAAGGCCTCTTTTTCCCTGCACCTGAGATGGGCAGAGGTTCCCACCTTTACCTGCTTTGTGTGGGTCAGTAATGGACATGCTGTCTGCTGGTGGTCTTAACTGAGTCTTCCCAAAGAGGCATGGCTGGGAATGGGCTTGACTTCCAGCCCTTGTTCACGTCTAATGACCCCTAAGCATGGGGAGGGTCAGTGACTGTCTGGGGCCTCACTCTTCCAACCATAATTTTTTTTTTTTTTTTTGGAAACGGAGTCTCATTCTGTTGCCCAGGCTGGGGTGCAGTGGCACAATCTTGGCTCACTGCAACCTTTGCCTCCTGGGTTCAAGTGATTCTCGTGCCTCAGCCTCCCAAGTAGTTGGGATTACAGGCGACCGCCACCATGCCCGGCTAATTTTTGTATTTTTAGTAGAGACGGGGTTTTGCCATGTTGGCCAGACTGGTCTCAAACTCCTGACCTCAGGTGATCTGCCTGCCTCAGCCTCCCAAAGTGCTGGGATTACAGGTGTGAGCCACCGTGCCCGACCTCCAACCATAAAGCTAAAAGGGACATGTGTGGCTTACTGATGTCTTGAGGGCTAATTGTTCCTGAAGGTGGGAATAACCCATTTCAATTAAAATTGTCTAAAAATAAAAAGTAGGCTGGGAGTGGTAGCTCATGTCACCTTGGGAGTCCAGACTGGGAGGACTGTTTGAACTCAGTAGTTTGAGGCCAGCCTGAGCAACATAGTAAGATACCCATCTCTACAAAAAAGTTAAAAATTAGCTGGGCATGGTGGCAGAAGCCTGTAAGTCCCACCTACCAGGGAGGCTGAGGCAAGAGGATCGCTTGAGCCCAGGAGTTCGAGACTGCAGTGAGCCAAGATTGCACCACTGCACTGCAGCCTGGGTAATAGAGTAAGACCTTGTCTCTAAAAACAAAGTTTTTAAAAAATAAAAAGTAACTTTTGAACATAATACAAGGAACACAATTGAATGGGGAAATATGTATGGCATAGTTACAACTAGCAAAATCCGATTTGTCCAAAATACATAGAGTTGACAAATTGTTGAGGGTTAGTATTTAGATCCCACTCGACAAGTAGTAAGAGTCCATTGATTCATTTGGAGAGTGAGGGTGAGCTCAGTCCTGTGCAGTGCTTTTCAGAGGGTCGTCCCGAGACCACCTCCATCAGGATCAGTGGCAGGCCTGGAAATGTTTACTTTAACAGGAGTCACAGGTGAAATGAAATTAATTTGTAAAGCACTTGGAATAGTGTCTGGCACATAAGTGCTACACTTTTTATTGTATTGTTTTACTTACTATTTTTATGTAAACAATTGAGGTTCCAACAGACCAGGCAATGAACCAGCCCCCAGAAAGGTATTCAGTAAACCACCACATGGAAGACAGTTCACCTTGACTAGTTGATGCAGTTTAGATCTGCGTCCCCACCCAAACCTCATGTTCAATTGTAATCTCATGTTCTATTGGATTACAATTGAACATGAGATTTGGGTGGGGACACAGATCCAAACCGTAAAACTAGTCAAGGTGAACATTGGGGCCTGGTGGGAGGTGATTGGATCATGGGGGCAGTGTGTGTGTGAGTGACAGAGTCTCGCACTGTCGCCCAGGCTGGAGTGCAGTGGCGTGATCTTGGCTTACTGCAACCTCCGCCTCCCCAGTTCAAGTGACTCTCCTTCCTCGGCCTCCTCAGTTGAGATTACAGGCACCCACCAACACACCCCCAGCTAATTTTATTATTCTTTGTTTTGGCCAGACGGCAGTTGATTCTTGTTCCCCAGGGTAGACTGCAATGGTGCAATCTCAACTCGCTGCAACCTCCACCTCCCAGGTTCAAGTGATTCTCCTGCCTCAGCCTCCCAAGTAGCTGGGACTACAGGCATGCACCACCACGCCCAGCTAATTTTTGTATTTTTAGTAGAGACAGGGTTTCACCGTGTTGCCCAGGCTGATCTCGAACTCCTGACCTCAGGTGATCTGCCTGCCTTGGCTTCCCAAAGTGCTGGGATTACAGGTGTGAGCCACTGCACCAGGCCTCATTTTATGTATTTTTAGTAGAGATGGGGTTTCACTATTTTGGTCAGGCTAGTCTTGAAATCCTGACTTGGTGATCCGTCGATCTCAGCCTCCCAAAGTGCTGGGATGACAAGCATGAGCCACGGCGCCCGGCCTTTGGAGGCAGTTTCTAATGGTTTAGCACCATCCCTTTGGTGCTGCCTTCATGAGGTCTGGTTGTTTAAGTGTCTGGCACTCCCCATTCTCTCTCTTCTGCCCGCTCTGGTCATGTAAAACGTGCTTGCTTCCCCTTTGCCTTCCACCTTGATGGTAAGTTTCCTGAGGCCTCCCCAGAAGCAGAAGCTGCTATGCTTTCTGTACAGCCTGCAGAACCATGAGCCAATTAAGCCTCTCTATAAATTACCCAATCTCAGGGTGGGGTGCAGTGGCTCACACCTGTCATCTCAACACTTTGGGAGGCCAAGGCAGGTGGATCACCTGAGGTCAGGAGTTCGAGATCAGCCTGGCCAACGTGGCGAAACCCCTTCTCTACTAAAAAAAAAAAAAGAAAGAAAAACAAATTAGCTGGGCATGGTGGTGTGTGCCTGTAGTCCCAGCTACTTGGGAAGCTGAGTCTGGAGAATCATTTGAACCCAGGAGGTGGAGGCTGCAGTGAGCCGAGATCGCGCCACTGAACTCCCGCCTGGGTGACAGAGCAAGACTCCATTGCTCAAAAAATAAACAAACAAATAATCCAATCTCGGGTATTTCTGTATAGCAATGCAACAACGGACTAATACACTAGTGATAGAACCAAATGCAAACTCCCAACAATTTTTAGGCAATGCTGCACCCACTTAATCTAGTAGAACCAAAAGCTTCCACTGAAGGGGATGTGGAGGGGCTGGAACACTGAGGGTGATGTAACTCAGGCTTTCAGGAAAACAATCTGGCAGAAGGTCACAAGCTAAAAAACTTACCCCGGGGAATGAAGCACAGGAACTACCCCAAAGGAGAGAAAAGTACCCAAGATTCAGCATTCAGTACTGCTATTTACCAGCTCCAACTCCCACGCACCCCAAAGAGCCCAGCAACAGGAGACAGAGTCATTTGACCTAGTCATTCTCAAATTACGCCGGAGAGAGCTGTTCTGCCATTGAAATCAAATAATGACAATTTTCCTCCAGTCTTTTTTTTTCACAAAAGAAAAATCGCTATGTTGCCCAGGCTGATCTGAAAGTCCTGGGCTCAAGCAGTCCTCCCTGCTTAGCCTCCCAAAGTGCTAGGATTCCAGGAGGCATGAGCTGCCATGCCCGGCCTGCTTCCAGTCTGCAGAGAAATTAAAACGGATAGAACGTTCCCAGTTTTAAGTTTCATTTAAATTTCCTCCGAAGTGTTGTTACACCTTTGCTTATCCCTGAGGGGCAGTATATTAATAGGCCCCACCCATCCTACAGGCTTCCAGTCCCGTAGAGGCCAGAAAATGGGGTCTAGGGCCAGACCATTTGGGTGCAAATCATGACTCTGTCACTTACCAGCAGTGTAACCTTGGGTAAGTCTCTTCACCTCTAGGTACCTTGGATCTCAGTTTCTTTGCTTGTAAAATGAGTTTAATAGTACTTGTCTCACAGGGTGGTTGTGAAGATCAATTGACATACTAGTAGTATGAGAAGCATTTCTATTCTTTTTTTTTTTTTTTTGAGATGGAGGCTCACTCTGTCACCCAGGCTGGAGTGCAGTGGCATGATCTCAGCTCACTGCAACCTCTGCCTCCTGGGTCCAAGTGATTCTCCTGCCCCAGCCTCTTGAGTAGCTAGGATGACAGGCACATGCCACCTAATTAGCACACACCCAGCTAATTCTTTATATTTTTGTTAGAGATAGGGTTTCACCATGTCGGTCAGGCTGGTCTCGAACTCCTGACCTCAAGTGATCTGCCCACCTGGCCTCCCAAATTGCTGGGAATACAGACATGGTGAGCCACCATGCCCAGCCTATTTTTATTGTTTGATTAAGGTCTCACTCTGTTCTCCAGGCTAGAGTGTGGTGGCATGACAAGGCTCACTGCAGCCTCAACCTTCCAGGCTCAAATGATCCTCCCACCTCAGCCTCCCAAACAGCTGGGACCACAGAAATGCACTACCATGCCTGGCCAATTTTTTTTCTTTTTTCTTTTTTTGAGATGGAATCCTGCTCTGTTGCTCAGGCTGGAGCACAATGGCATGATCTCTGCTCACTGCAACCTCCACCTCCTGGGTTCAAGTGATTCTCCTGCCTCAGCCTCCCGAGTAGTTGGGATTACAGACATGCACCACCACGCCCAGCTAATTTTTTGTATTTTTAGTACAGACAGGGTTTCGCCATGTTGGCCAGGCTGGTCTCGAACTACTGACCTCAGGGGATCCACCCTGTTTGGCCTCCCAAAGTGCTGGGATTACAGTCTTGAGCCACTGCGCCCAGCCAATTTTTTTTTTTTTTTAATTTAATAGAGACAAGGTCCACTATATTGCCCAGGCTGGTCTCGAACTCCTGAGCGCAAGCAATCCTCCTGCCTCAGCCTCCCAAAGTATTGGGATTATAGGTGTGAGCCACCTCACCCAGCCTGTATGGGAAGCATTTTGTAAATAAATATAAGCTGCTATCATCATCATTAGAATCTTATGTAACTTGTTTTTTGCCTTTATGCAGACCCTGACATGTAGTAATTTGAGGCTGCTGATGTCATTCTTAACGTGCCATCACCAAAAAGCATCACCACTTACCCTCTTGAACTGCTCGAGCTGCTCCGTGAGCTCCTCCACTGCCTGTGCGTGTTTCTGCCTCATCTCCTGGACCTGAGCCTCGTGGGACCGCGTCTCTTCATCCAGGGCCTTCTTCAGCACCGTCACCTCCTGCTCCCTCTTTGCCCTTGACAGGAAGAACACGGTGGATGGCAATTGGGTGGAGACAGAGGGTCATCTCAGTGCCGTGCAAAAGAATGAGAGCTCTTCCAGGACCCAGAGCTGCAATCCTCATCACCATCCCTCTCTAGCTGTGTGACCTTGGGTCACTCACCTAACATCTCTGAACCTAAAATTTCCTCAGCTGCAAAATGTGGAGCATATCACCTGCCTAGGCCATCTGTAATGACTGGCAAACAAATACACAAAGTAATGGACTTGAACGGATGTCTGTGAACTGCAAAATTTTGCTTAAATATTAATGTTGGCTCTTATTTATTGAGCAGTTACTATATGCCAGGCCCTGAGATAAGTTTTTTATATACGTCATCTAATCCTCAGAGCGACCCAAAGGGGCAGGTGTGTTATTATTTCCATTTTACAAATGAGGAAACTAAGGCTAAGAGAGGGTAAGCAGTTTTACCCATGGTGTCACAGCCATTGTATGATGGAGCCAAAATTGGAAGCTAAACCTTGACCTTGAGTCCATGGTTTTGTTTGTTTTTGAGACGGAGATTCACTCTTGTTGCCCAGGCTAGAGTACAATGGCACAATCTTGCTCACTGCAAACTCTACCTCCTGGGTTCAAGTGATTCTCCTGCCTCAGCCTCCTGAGTAGCTGGGATTACAGGCATGCAACGCCACGCTCAGGTAATTTTTGGATTTATAGTAGAGACAGGGTTTCACCATGTTGGCCAGGCTGGTTTTGAACTCCTGACCTCACCTGTCTTTGGTCCCCCAAAGTGCTGAGATTATAGGCATGAGCCCCACCCGAAAGGTGATTTTTTTAATGTCTGTTTTTCTATAGTTTTCAAATTGTTCTCTGAGTATATCCAAGCTTTCCAATGAGGATGGTTTTGCATGCAGCCTGACACAGAGTCATAAACTTTCTGAAAACAGTATCAGATGTTGTTTTGCAATTTGTAAATCTTTTTTAGTTCATCAGCTATTATTAGTGTTAGTGTATTTTATGTGTGGCCCAAGACAAATCTTTTTCCTCCAGTGTGGCCAAGGGAAGCCAGAAGATTGTACATCCCTGGTATATACTGCTCTCCTGATGAGAAATAAGATGATGAGGGCCGGGTGCAGTGGCTCACACATGTAATACCAGCAGTTTGGGAGACTGAAGTGGGTGGATCACTTGAGGCCAGGAGTTCAAGTCCAGCCTGGGCAACATGGTGAAACTCTATCTCTACTAAAAACACAAAAATTAGCTGGGCATGGTGGCACACACCTGTAAGCCCAGCTACTCAGGAGGCTGAGGCATGAGAATCACTTGAATCTCAGAGGTGGAGGTTGCAGTGAGCCAAGACGGCACAACTGCACTCCAGCCTAGGCAACAAAGCCAGACTGCCTCAAAAAAAAAAAAAAAAAAGAAAAGAAAAGAAAAGAAAAGAAACAACCATGCTTCTACAAGTTACAGCAAACTGCAGCCAGGAAGGTAAATGCACAGGGGCTGAGAAATTCTGTGATGCAGGGTTTGCTTTGGGTTTGTCCCCTCTCCTGCCTCCATCCCGTTGGTGCAGTGGGACAGCAGGATGGTGGGGTTGATGGGTCCTCACCTGAGCTCCTGCTGAGTGGCCGTGCTGTCCAGCGTGTCTTCCAGCTCTGTCTTCAGGGCCTCCAGCTCCTCACCCAGGTCTCGCTTCTGCTTTTCAGCCTTGTTCCTGGCGGCCCGCTCCGAGTCCAGGTCCTCCTGGAGGTCTGAGATGTGGCCCTCCAGCTCCCGGATCTTCTTTAGGGCATTGTTCTTCTGAGCGATTTCATCATCAAGCCTTCCAGGGACAGACCCACCAGAATGAACCCCCAGCGGCCTTGGTTTCCTGTCTTACAGTGTGGCCAAAAATTGTTTTCTGGGACCAAACACTTATGTTGCAGAGACATCAAACACCTTCTATCCATGTCCCCAGGACTGCTGCTTGATATGCCAGACTACTTGAGATTAACACAGGACCTGAGTGCCAAGGTCTGACATCAAAACAGATTGTATATGTGCATGGGTGTGTGTACGTGTGTATGCACGTGTGTGCATGTGTGTGCAAGAATGCAAAGCATTGGCCCCAGACTGGCAAGGTACCTGGTCACAGTAGGGACTGTGTAGATGCTTTCTGAATGTCGGACAGTTATTCTTCCCTGGCAACTGTCCTTTCTGCATTTCCTCAGTGACTGAGTACCCACCCCACACACAGCACTTGGCCAGCCACTGCTTACGGGAGATATTCAGACTGGGGCTGTGCATCTGGTGGAGGTGGTGACCACAGATCAAGGTGGGCTGCAAGAAGTGCTGTTAAATGGCAGAACGCTGCAGGAGAGGCAAGCACTTTGATTTTACTGTACTTGAAGGGGCAGCAACGAGAGAGAAAGTGAAATAGTTGGGTTGGGGTGAGACTGCAGAGGGTGGGTGGGCTCTGAGGGTGAGGCTAAGGAAACTGGCTTTCCCCTAATAAGCCAGTGAAATTAGGTTTTTGTTTTGTTGTTGTTATTGTTGTTTTGAGACAGGGTCTTGCTCTGTTTCCCAGGCTGGAGTGCAGTGGCATGATCATAGCTCACTTTAGTCTCAACCTCCTGGGCTCAAGTGATCCTCCCAACTCAGCCTCCTGAGTAGCTGGGACTATAGGCACACACCACCATGCCTGGCTCATTTTTTAACTTTTGGTAGACATGGGGTTTTGCTGTGTTGCCCATGTTGGTCTCAAACTGCTGGCCTCAAGCAATCCTTCCACCTCGGCTTCCCAAAGTGCTGAGATTACAGGCATGAGCCTCTGCATCCAGCCAGCAAAGTTTTGTGAGCAGGTTCATGCCCCAGAGGGATGTTTTCCCTTCATCACCCTAGCACTGTCAACGCAGCGCAAGTTGGACGACAAAAGAGCCGGACCAGGGTATCAATCAGAAAGCTTTGAGGCTTAAATCCCAGCTCTGCCTCTTACAAGCAATGACATTGCTCCTGTTCTGTTACCCCTAGGAGGCTCAGCTTCCTCCTCAAAGACACCGGCAGTACACCTGGCCAGGTGTCTGCAAAGGTATTGCTTGAAAAGAACTTAGTACAGAGTGAGCAGGTAAATAATCATTCACAGTGGCTGCTGCAGTATCAGCATTAGTGTAAAGCCAGCTAAGAGCCAGGAAGAGGGAAAAACCAGAGGAAACGGGTGGGGGCACATTTAGAAGGACTGGCAGAATCCGAAGGTTGCTGCTCGCTGTGGGTGAGCAAAAGCAAAGGAGGAGATTGGTGTTTGCAAAAAGGAGGGCCCTTAGAGGGAGGGGCTGGGGAAAGGAAAGTCATCCCCGCCTTAGACATGGGGTGTTTGAGACGCTCATGGAAATTGACTCATTGGGCAATCGGAAATTCAGAACTGGGGTCTAGATGAGAAAAGCCTGTATGTTGAAGAGGCGGCAGCAACACCGCGGGAGTAGGTGAGATCAACTGCAAAGAGACTATGTGTTTGTAGGGGAAAAGAAGCAAGTCGAAGGTGAGGATCTGGGGGAGTGAACAGGGTCAGGGAGGCTCATGGGAGGCCTGGCCTGGGAAACAAAGTGCATGCCAAGGGCCTGGGGCCACCTTGACCAAGACAGCCACTGCGAATGAGCAGGGGCCCACGGGACACACGAACACACAGCAAATGCCCCTTGCCAGCCCCGCTACCTGGCCAGGGCCGCCTGCAGCTCCTCCTCCTTCTTGGCCAGCTGCATCTTGAGCTCTGCGATCTGTGCCTGGAGGTCAGCGATCTGCTCGTGGTAGTCGCTGGCATCACCCTCCAGCTTCCGTTTCAGCTTCTCCAGCTCCTGCCGGCTCTTCTCTTCCTTCTTTAGCCGCACTGCAAAAGCCGAGGTGCTTTTCAGGAGGGGGAGGCCCCAGAGAGATGCCCAGAAATGAGCCTTCCTGCCCAGGCATTTTACACGGAGGAAATTCACATATTCCCCCATCAGTAACCGTCATAGCCACGGCCTGGACCATTATCTCCTGATGAAGAGCACCTTTTGTCATATCATTATTATTATTATTATTATTTGAGACAGAGTTTTGCTCTTTTGGCCTGGGGTGGAGTTCAATGGTACAGTCTCTGTACACGACAACCACCACCTTCCAGGTTCAAGAGATTCTCCTGCCTCAGCCTCCCGAGTGGCTGGGATTACAGGCGCCCGCCACCACGCCTGGCTCATTTTTGTATTTTGAGACAGGGTTTTGCCATGTTAGCCAGGCTGGTCTCCAACTCCTGACCTCATGATCTGCCCGCCTTGGCCTCCCAAAGTGCTGCAATTACAGGTGTAAACCACCGCACTCGGCCCTTTTATCATATTATTAGTGTGTGTGTTGACTGAGGGTGATTCCAAGAGGTAGGATAGAGTTTCACTCAATGGGATGATCCGCCATCCTCAAATTTCCTTTCTGATTTTCCTGCTTTTAAAAATACCCATTCAAAGCCAGGCATACTGGTTCATGCCTATAATCCCAGCACTTTGGGAGGCCAAGGTGGGAGGACTGCTTGGGCCCAGGAGTTTGAGACCAGACTGAGCATCATAGTGAAACCCCATCTCTACAAAAAGAAAAAATAAAAAAATCAGCTGGGTGTGGTGGTGCACGCCTGTAGTCTCAGCTACGCAGGAGGACTGCTTGAGCTTAGGAGTTTCGGGCTGCAGTGAGCCATGATTGCACCACTGCACTGCAGCCTGGGTGACAGAGCAAGACCTCATCTCTAAAACAAAAAATAGCAAAATAAAATAAAAATAAACGTCTTGGTAGCTGGTTTACCTTCCAGTTCTGAAATCATAGATTCATGCTTGTTTTTCAGCTTGGTAAGATTCTTGGCCTTTTCTTCCTCTTCTGCAAGATTGGTCGTTAAGTCACTGATCCTCTCTTCGAGGAGTTTTCGTTCCTTTTTGGAGAAAGAGAAAGAGATATCTTTAGCATTTTTCTTTTCTCTAGAATCTATGTTTCACTTTTAGTAATTTCCCATGTAAACAATTGAAAGAAAAACCCACATTATAACAAAATACAACTATAGCTTTAAATGGTAAAGAGAAGTCCCTTAACAATTTCCAAAAATTATCCATTTCTCATCTCATGCCAGTCTGTCCCTCACATTGTATGGTCAGCTAAAGGTACCCTCCTTCCATTCCTGCCACTGGCCAGCTCTTCCCTGCCCCAGGGCCTTTGCACAGTGCGCCAACCAGCTGAGATGCTCTTCCACTCCCCTCTAACTGCTCCTTCATCTTTAAGTTTCTGCTTAAATGTCACCTCCTCCAGGACACCTTCCCTGAATACCCTTCCTCTATCCCCCACTGCCCTTTCCTTTTCCCTTTTTCCTTTCCTTCTTTTTTTTTTTTTTTTTGAGACAGAGTCTTACTCTGTCACCCAGGCTGGAGTGCAGTGGCGCTATCTCAGCTCACTGCAACCTCTGCCTCCCAGGTTCAAGTGATTCTCCTGCCTCAGCCTCCCGAGTAGCTGGGACTACAGGCATCCGCCAACACACCCGACTAATTTTTTGTATTTTTAGCAGAGATGGGGTTTCACTGTGTTGACCAGGCTGGTCTCCAACTCCTGACTTCAGGTAATCCACCCGCCTCAGCCTCCCAAAGTGCTGGGATTGCAGGCCTGAGCCACCGCCCCCGGCCTGCCGCACTTTTATAATATGGTGCACGTTTCCTTCGGAGCCCTGATCACCATAGTAAATGATGGTTATTTGCCATCTCACTGGAGGATAAGCCCCATGAGGGCAGGGTCCTCCTTCCCCATGCATACCTGCATCGAACACAGAGCCTGACTCACAGTAGGGGCCAAGTTGACATCCAGCTCAAAGAAGTAAAAGCAGGTCACCCTCGTGGGGCTGGTTAGTGACGACTGACTAGGGTGACCAGCTTGTCCTGGTTTTCCAAGGGCTTTTCTGCTTTGAGAACTGAAAGTTCCAAATTCCCCAAATCTCCCTGATCCTGGTAAGCCTGTTGTTTTTAATGCAGAGACTTGATTCCGCTTTTTTTTTTTTTTTTTCTTCTGAGACAGAATCATTCTCTCACCCAGGCTGCAGTGCAGTGGCACAATCTCAGTTCTCTGCAACCTCTGCCTCCCGGGTTCAAGTGATTCTCCTGCCTCAGCCTCCCAAGTAGCTGGGATTACAGGCACCGGCCACCATGCCTGGCTAATTTTTGTATTTTTAGTAGAGATGGAGTTTCACCCTGTTGGCCAGGCTACTCTCAAACTCCTGACCTCAAGTGATCCACCTACCTCGGCCTCCCAAAGTGCTGGGATTCTAGTCATGAGCCACCGCACCCAGCCGCTACTCACTTTTGACAATTTATTGTTCTGATCATCCATGACCAGGATCTCATCCTCCAGTTTCTTGATCTTGGCCTCCGCCGTTACCTTCTCAAGTTGCAGCTTTTGCCTGGCAGCTTCCTCCTCCTCTAGCTGCTCTTCAAGGTCCTTTGTTGTGGAGGGAAAAGAGTGACAGCTTTGGTTATAACAAATTTACTCTCATGGTGATCTGGAGACTAGTGAATGCAGGGGTAGGCCTGATGATGCCCAGAACTCTGCAGCCTCCTAAAAGGAAGAAATAAAGGCCTGGTCACAGTGGCTCACGCCTGTCATCCCAGCACTTCTGGAGGCCGAGGTGGGTGGATCACTTGAGGTCAGGAGTTCAAGACCAGCCTGGCCAACATGGCGAAACCCTGTCTCAAAATACAAAAATGAGCCAGGCATGGTGGTGGGCCCCTGTAATCCCAGCTACTCGGGAGGCTGAGGCAGGAGAATCGCTTGAACCCGGGAGGCAGAGGTTGCAGTGAGCTGAGATTGCACCACTTCACTCTAGCCTAGGCAACAGAGTGAGATTCCGTCTCAAAAAAACAAAACAAAACAAAAAAAACCTGGGTAAGCTCCTCTGCTTCGTGGAACCTCAATCTCCTCATCTATAAAATGGGCACAGTAGGTACCACGGTGGTTTTAAAATCGATCCACAAATTCTTTGCTACTCCAAAAAGGTGAAGCCTAATTCTCCTCCCCTTGAGTGAGGGTTAGATTTGCTTCTAACAACAACAACAACAACAACAACAACAACAACAACAACAAATCAGGAGGAAGTGATGGAATGTAACTTCAGAGATTAAGCTATAAAAGGTATTATGGCTTCCTTTCTCCTCTCTCTCAGATCACTCCTTCTGGGGGAACTCTGCTGCCATGTTGGAAGGACACTCAAGCAGCCCTGAGGCAAGGCCTTCATGGTAAGGAACTGAGGCCTCCTGCCAACAGCTGTGTGAATGAGCCACGTGAATCCTCCAGCCCCACATGAGCCTTCAGCCTCAGCCAACACCTTGACTGCAACCTCATGTCAGACCCTAAGCCAGAACCGCTCACCTAAGCCACATCCAAATTCCTGGCTATGCAAGATAAACACTTTTTATTTCTAGCTGCTGAGTATGGCATGTTTTGTTATGTAGCAATAGCTAATAAATATAATTATCCTTCACTCAGGCTTGCTGTTAGGAGAAAAGGGGTTAGCACATGCAATGCAGGGCAGTAGAACAGAGTGGGCTCGCTGCGTTCAAGTCCCAACCCCAGCTGTGTGGCCTTGATCAGATGACTGACCCTCACCAAGCCTCTGTCTCATTGTCTGTCCCAGCAGGGACACGTATCCCTGGATGCCCTCCACAGGCCTGCAGTGAGGGTCAAGTGATTTGCCTACCTACCATGGGCTGCCCCTGTGACAGCTTACCAGCATCTGCTGAGCCATCTTCTTCCTTTCAGCCTGTAGCTGCTGGCCCCTGTCTTCCTCCTCTTCCAGGCGGGCCTCCATCTCATGCAGTATCTCCTCCAGCTCCTGTTTCTTGGCCGCCAGCCGCACCCGCATCTCCTCAGCCTCTGCATACAGCTCTGTCTCTGCCTGCAGCTGTTCCTGTAGCAGGTTCTTCTCCTCGGCCAGCTGCACACAGAGGGTGGGGAGGAGGCGGGTGAGCCCCACGGGGCCAAGTCCTGCTCCCCGGTGGCCCCAGCCACGCATCCATACAGGTACCTGTGAGTGCTTCTGCTCCAGCTCCTTAAGCTCAGTCTCTGCCTTCTGCTGCCGCTCCTTGGTCTTCTGCAGTTCATCCTCCTTGGCCTGCATCTCCTCCTCCTGCCGTGTCACCTGCAGCAGTGGCTTCACCTGCACACACACAGTCAGCCTGTCATTTGTTTTTGTGGCAAAGGGATATGTTGTCATCATAAATTTGATGGGTGGTTCAGAGCCAGGGACGATGTCGCCCCCACCGATCCCCACTAGGGGATACTGTCTGGAGACACTGGTGGTTGTCACAACTGGGGTGGGGGGTGGCTGTGGCATCCAGTGGGTAGAGGCCAGGGATGCTGCTGAACACCATACAGTATGCAGGACAGCCCCCACAACAGAGAATTAGTCACCCCAAAATAGCAACAGTGGCAAGATTGAGGAACTCTAAATCAGAGCACCGGAAAAGGTGCAAAGTGAAAGGAAAAAGTCTCATCTTCCCCACTTGAGAACCATCCCAACAGAGAACTACTGCTGAAAACGGCTATTTCCTTCCAAGGACAAAAGGGAAAAGAAAAAATCTTTCATATCCCACCCACCTCCCTGTCAAAAGTCATTACTAACATTGTTTACATTTCCTTCCTGGCTCTTTTTCTATGTGTAAAAAACAGACTTAAGACCATGCTGCTTTTATTATTTAAAATTATATGATACAGACAGGCACAGTGGTGCATGCCTGTAATCCCAGCACTTTGGGAGACCGAGGCAGGTGCTTGAGCCCAGGAGTTTGAGACCAGCCTGAGCAACATCATGAGACCCCATCTCTACAAAGAAAAGTAGCCAAGCATGGTGGTGTGTGCCTGTAGTCCCAGCTACTGAGGGGGCTGAGGTAGGAAGATCGCCTGAACCCTGGAGGTTGAGGCTACAGTGAGCCATGATTGTGCCACTGGACTCCAGCCTGGGTGACAGAGTGAGACCCTGTCTCCACAAATAAAATTTTAAAAAAATTATATTTATCACCCCATGCTATTACATCATTCTTACAACTTTACACAGCCATGTTTTTAAGTTAATTTATTTATTAAGAGATGGTCTTGTTCTGTCACGTAGGCTGGAATGCAGTGACACAATCAGAGTTCACTGCAGCCTTGAACTTCTGGCCTCAAGCGATCCTCCCACCCCAGCTCCAGAGTAGCTGGGACTACAGGCACATGCCACAGTGTGCAGCTAGAGAGCTAGGTAGATGTCATTTTTTTTTTTTTTTTTTAGCAGACCTATTCAGTATCCAAGCCATCATTTTAATAGCTGAAAACATTCCATTGATGGATGAACCATTATTGAACTCATCATTCAGCTAGGACCGGACACTGAAATTCTGTTATTGTAAATAAGGCCATAATGAATGCCCTTAACTCTTTATTTTCTTTTCTTTTCTCTCTTTTTTTTTTCAGTTGGAGTCTCGCTCTGTCACCCAGGCTGGAGTGCAGTGGCACCATCTTGAGATCTCAGCTCACTGCAACCTCTGCCTCCTGGGTTCAAGTGATTCTCCTGCCTCAACCTTCCGAGTAGCTGAGATTACAGGTGCCCACCACCACACCTGGCTAATTTTTGTATTTTTAGTAGAGACGGGGTTTCACCATGTTGGCCAGGCTGGTTTTGAACTCCTAAACCCATGTGATCCTCCCACCTTGGCCTCCCAAAGTGCTGGGATTACAGGTGTGAGCCACCACACCTGGCTAAGATGATTTTCTTAGGATAGTTTTTCAGAATTTGGTTCAGTGGGGATGAACATTTCCAAAAAGCAGCAAAGTCTCAATCTGTCACCCCGGCTGGAGTGCAGGCACGATCTCGGCTCGCTGCAACCTCTGTCTCCTGGGTTTAAGAGATTCTCCTGCCTCAGCCTCCTGAGTAGCCAGGATTACAGGTGCCTGCCACCATGTCCAGCTAATTTTTGTATTTTTAGTAGAGACGGGGTTTTGCCACGTTGGCCAGGCTGGTCTCGATCTCCTGACTGCAAGTAATCCACGTCCCTGGGCCTCCCAAAGTGCTGGGATTACAGGCATGAGCCGCCGTCCCCGGCAGCATTCTTGAAACATCAAAATTACAGAACTGGAGAACAGAGTGGTTTCCAGGGCTACGGAGGAAGTGGGCGTGGCCATCCATGGGCACATGAGGGATTCCAGTGCTGATGGAAATATGAATACTTTGTGTTAGGGTCCTGGCTATAGCCTGTGTACCAAAGGACAGGGCCTCCTCGGGCCGGAGAACCTCCAAGGCGCAAGGTCTGAGTTCAAGCCCTCCATTCCGCACCCACTTGTGACCACCTCCTTTCCCAAATGTGGAGGCTCCAGAGTGAAGAGCCAGGGCTGGGGGCCCCTGGGAAGGGGGCTGGGGCAGAGCACTCACTTTGGTGAAAAGCCTCCACCACTGCCAGTTCCGCAGCTTGAGGTAGGCGGCGCAGTTCCTCTGAATCACCTTCATGGCGGTCAGCTGCTGCTGCCTCTTGGCAAAAGCCCTAGGGAGGGGGGAAGAGAAGGTGGGGTGGGGGGTCATGAAGCCTCACCCTGCTGTCCACAGAGCCTTGCCCGGAAGCATCCCCAACCTGCACAGGGACATGCCCCATTCTCCCTAGCTCAGGTTCTTCCAGAAACCCTGTGTGACACATGTTTTGTCTGGCTGCAACCAACTTAAATCATCTATAGCCCAGAGCCCTTCTCAGTGGACAAGGAAGACCCAGGGCTCACAACATGCCCTGGGCTTAGCTGAGATCCAAACACCACTCAGAAAATGCATCTATGTGCATCATTCCTAATGGGGCTTCTGTACACCCTGGCTGCACTAGCTATTTCTGTTTTTTCTTTTTACTTTTTTTGAGATAGGGTTTCACTCATTGCTGCCCAGGCTGGAGTGCAGTAGCATGATCTCAGCTCACTGCAACCTCCACCTCTGGGGTTCAAGTGATTCTCCTGCTTCAGCCTCCCGAGTAGCTTGGATTACAGATGCCCACAACCATGCCTGGCTAATTTTTGTATTTCTAGTAGAGATTGGCCAGGCAGGTCTCAAACTCCTGACCCTCAGGTCATCCACCCACCTCGGCCTCCCAAAGTGCTGGGATTACAGGCAGGTGCCACTGTGCCCAGCCTGCACCAGCTGTTTCAGACAAACCTATTTATTTATTTATTTATTTATTTATTTATTTATTTATTTTCAGAGACAGGGTCTGGCTCTGTGGCCCAGACTGGAGTGCAGTGGTGCGATGATGGCTCACTACAGCCTCAAATTCCTGGGCTCAAGTGATCCTCCTGCCTCAGCCTCCCAAGTAGTTGGGACTACATGCACATGCTACCATGCCCAGCTAATTTTTAAAGTTTTTTTTTTTTTGTAGAGAGAGGGGTCTCACCATGTTGCCCAGGCTGGTTTCAAACTCCTGGGCTCAAGCCATCCTCCTGCCTTGGCCTCCCAAAGTGCTGGGATGACAGGTGTCAGGTACCATACCCAGCCGTCAAACCTATTCTCTCCTGGGTTGTTTTAGGAATTTCAAACTGTGACCCTGAACAGCACTCTTCCCATTTAAGAGCTATCAGATTGAGAAACGACAGAACAGTGAACTTAATTCTGTCTTCCCTGCTTGGCTGGCATCTTAGACATGGGAAAACTTGAAGAATAAAATTGCCCCAGTCATCCTGGAACCAGGAAGGACAGCAAAGGGAATTTAGTAACGAAACTTGACAAGTTAGGTCTGTTGCGGAAGGACCAAGAGCTCCCAAATCTGGCCTTGACCACATCTTGGGTCCATGTGTCAATGAATGAACCTGACACGTCAGGGTCCTGCAGGCTAGGGTGTGGTCTCTGCCCAGTGACAACACACGCCCCAGATAGAGAGCGACTCCACCTGTTCCTGCAGTCCCTGGGGTGTGACTTTCACTGAGGAACCCGAGCCCTTCCCTGGCTCCCAGTCTTCACAGAACAGATGGGACACCACACCTTCTATAAACCTGCCTTATAAATCCCATGGGGACATGGGTATCTAGACACGGTCAAGTCCTCTTTCCTTGATGCTTTATCCAATTCTAACATTTCTAGGCCGGGCGCAGTGGGTCACGCCTATAATCCCAGCACTTTGGGATGCCAAGGCGGGTGGATCACTTGAGACCAGGAATTTGAGACCAGCCTGGCCAACACGGTGAAACCTCGTCTCTACTAAAAATACGAAAATTAGCCCAGTGTGGTGGCGGGCGCCTGTAATTCCAGTCACTCGGGAGGCTGAGACACAAGAACTGCTTGAGTCCAAGAGGCAGAGGTTGCAGTGAGTTAAGACTGCACCACTCCAGCCTGGGCGACAGAGAGAGAGAGAGACTCTGTCTCAAAAAGAAAGAAGGAAGGAAGGGAGGGAGGGAGGAAGGAAGGGAGGGAGGAAGGAAGGGAGGGAGGGGAGGGAAAAACAACAACCAGCATTTCTGACCTGAGAACCACACACTGTTCTAAGCTCTCGTCATGCGTTATATCTTAGTGACACCTCATGAACAGCTCTCTAAGGTCAAAATGATTATGCTCAGTTTCCAGCTAAAAAAACTTGAAGCTCAGAGAGGTAGAGTAACTTGTCCAAGGTTCATCAGCAAAAACTGGGGCATCCAGGATGAGAACCCAGGTCTACAACTCATTCCCTTCCTGCACTCGTAACTGGTACATTTATTTAAAGTAGAAGCATTTCTTCCCCCTCAAGAAAAAACTGTCACTCATTCAATGATGCATAGTAAACAGGTGGCCTCTTAAAATCGCGGAATCAGAACAGAAAGGCCCCTGTTTGTGATTCGCGTTCGAGGTATTAGGATGCAGGAAAGCATCTTTACTTTCTGGCCAAGTAGCCACGACACATCGCCTGGAAGGCCATGATGACATCGGTGATCTTCAGATCTCGTTCCTCCTCCAGGTGGGCCAGGACCCCAGTTCGGAAGAAGATTTTGCTCTGCCCTATCCTGTATAAGTTGGGGTCAAGTTCCAGGGCTTTGATCTGCAAAAGGAAGGAAAAGAAGAGCTCCTGATTTCTGCTGTGCCATTTGGCCAGTGATGACATGGGTAAGAACGGTCCCGCCAAGAGCAGCAGGTGGCTTGCAGCCAGAGGTTGGGAGGTCTCTGGTGGACTTCTGGGCTCACCATGAGAATGCAGGCCTGCTTCCCGTCCATGAAGCCTTTGGGGATAGCATTCGCCGCCAGGATCTCGTAGCTTGAAACACAGAGCAGAAGTCACCCCGTGTACCTCCAGCATCCATTCCTCTGCCCAGTCCCGCTCACCCCCTGCCCTACCTGGGCCAGACCTTGGGACTTACCGTTGGCGGAACTCCTGGAAGACGATCCGGTTGGGGAAGCCCTGCCGGCAGATGCGAATGCCTTCCAGCACCCCATTGCACCGCAGCTGCTCCAGCACCAGGAACGCATCCAGCTTGCCAGACTGCAAAGGCCAGAGAGGGCAGTGGATCCCTGGGGCCAGGACCCACAGTGCAGCAAAGCCCCAAACCTCCTACCTGGATGACCCACCTGGCCAGGCCACGAGGGTACCAACAGAAGCACCCAGGGAGAGCTCAGCTGAGGGCCGAGGGGCAAAGCAGTGTCCCCTCTCTGGGTTTTCATCTCTTTGCTTTGGCACTGGCTGCCTCATGATCTCTTTGGTTCTTGATGACACTAGCATCGTCTGGCTGGAACTTGGGGCTTCCTCCTCATCACCTCCTCTCCCTCACTTCCTGTCCATCAGCAGTTTGATTGGTTCTAGCTCCCAAATATCTCCCAACCCTCCCAACTTCTCTTCACCACCATTGTCTCCACTATCTTCTCCTGCCTGGACAACCACAGAAACCACCCACCTGGTCTTCTCTCTCCAGTCTTGCCTCTCCCCTCAATCCCCTCATTCGCTTTCCTTTGTTCTTTTTGTTTTTTATTTTTTGAGATAGGGTCCCATTCTGTCACCCAGGCTGGAGTCCAGCGGCGCGATCATGGCTCACTGCAGCCTCAAACTCCTGGGCTCAAGTGATCCTCCCAAATCAGCCTCCCAAGTATTTGGGACCACAAGCATGTGCTACCATGCCTGGATAATTTTTTAAAAATGTTTTTGTAGATATAGGGTCTTGCTATGTTGCCCAGGCTAGCCTTGAACACCTGGTCTCAAGTGATCCTCCCACCTCAACCTCCCAAAGTGCTGGGATTACAGGCATGAGCCAGCATATGTCCAGTCCCCTCATTCACTTCCTAAACTGTAAATCTGACCATGCCATAGCCCTGCTTAAACACCCCCGGGCATCCCTAGAGAGAGAAGGCCAAGCTCCAGAAAGAACACAAGGAGCACCACAATCTAGCCCCTGCCTACCCATTCAGCCTCATTCCTACCTCACACACCGTCTGATTCCTACCTCACGCCATCACATATCTGCAACATGAAATGACCTATGTAGGATTTTCTTTTTCTTTCTTTCTTTCTTTTTTTTAAAGATGGAGTCTCACTCTGCTGGCCAGGCTAGAATGCAGTGGTGCGATCTCAGCTCACTGCAGCCTCTGCCTCCTGCGTTCAAGAGATTTTTCTCAGCCTCCTGAGTAGCTGGGATTATAGGCATGAGTCACACGCCTGACACTATCTAGCATTTTCTTACCTAGATCCTTCATTTCTCACCTCCACACTCTTGCTTATCCTGGGCGCTCTGCTAGGGTGCCCTCCCCACCCTGCCTTCCATGTCACCACGTTGATGGCTACACATTCTTAAAGTTCAAGTTCACCAGAAGCTTTCTCTGAGTCCTGAGGCTGTGGGAGGAGCCCTGGCTCTTTGGTGTTCTCGTAATTGACCACATTCCATCACCATCATCGGCTGTGTGTTTACAGCTCCCCGGTACAGCACTAGTGGCATCTTGGAGGGATTCTGTGCGGGGGGTTGAGGGACCGTCCTGTGCATTGTACGATGCTTAGCGCATCCCTGCCCTCTACCCACTAGATGCTGACTAGCAGCCCCCTCCTGGTTGTGACAACCAAAAATGTCTGTAGACATGTCCACATAGAGGAGACAATCACCCAAGGTGAAGATGCCTGCCCCAGATTAAGAGAAACCCATAGGCAAGGACTAGAATTTTTCTCACACTGTCTCCCCAGCACCCGGCACAGGGAGCAGCCCAGTGAATACTTCCTGGGATAACGAATGAATGAGTGACTGGATGTCCTGCACAGCAACTCCACAGCTGAAAAGTCTCTGGATGCGTCCTCCCTTCCTCCTTTGCCTCCAGGGATGGGGAATGGGTCTGAAATTCAGATAGCCTTCCCCGCATGGCAAATGGGGTCCTCGGGGTAGGTAGGGGCGGAGGGCGCCTGGGGGACGCTGTGACTGCTTGGGGGCAGCCCTGGCTTCTGGGAGCCCCAGGGTCTGGGCGGCGGGCCTCACCCTCTTCTCGTGGTTGGGGATGATGCAGCGTACGAAGTTGGGCGTGGTGTTGCGCAGCGTGGTCATCAGCTTGCCCAGCTGCTCCTTGTACAGCTGCCCCACTGTGCGGAACATGCCCTTCTTGGTCTTGGAGGCGCTGGGCAGCGAGCTCTCCGTCATCTTGGCCATCTGGTCCAGTCCCACAATGCGGTCCACTATGGGGCACAGCCAGGGCGGCATCAGCCTCTGGCCCACCCACTCCTAACTAGGCCAGAGGCCCAGACCCTGCCCCACCCACCAACCGGCCCACTCCAATCTTTCCTTCCATCACCAATGCCTCCTTCAGCAGTCAGGGTTTCCAAGTACTGTCTACTTGGGAAATCCTGAGAGCACCTGAGTGGCAGAAAGAACAAATTCCCTGTGATGGAGTCACGCTGACCTAGGAGTCAAGCCTGCTCTTGCTGTCCACTCACTGACTTGGCTTGGCACCATCCTGTGCCTCAGTCTCCCTTTCTACAAAACAGAGGTAATAAAACTGTCTACCTTCTAGGGCAGGGATAAGAAAACAAGGCACAGAAGGCACTTATTCCCTGCCAGTCTCCAATCCTTCATCCACCAACAAATAGTTATTGAGGACCTGCTGTGCTCCAGGCCCTGGGGACACCGCCGTGAGCAAAAACAGACCCGGCCCCTCACCCCACTTATATCACAGGGAAGGAGACAGTGATCACATATGTTAAGTATGGAATATCTTGAGTAGTTAGGTGTGCTTAGAAAAATAAAAATAGGGTAAAGGAGAGAGAGAGAGAGTGATGAGGGTGCTCTCTTAGATTAGGAGGTGGTGTGGTAGGATTTGCTAAGTTGCATATTTGAACAGAAACCAGAAAGAAATGGGTGGGTAACAATGTAGGTATCCACAGAAGAAATATTCTGAGGCAGAAGATACAGCACACTCTCCAAGATAGAAGCCTGGCACATCAGTAAGTGCTCAACAAAAAGTAGGTATTATTATATTATTATTATTATTATTTTATTGAGACAGAGTTTCACTCTTGTTGGCCAGGCTGGAGTCCAATGGCACGATCTTGGCTCACTGCAAGCGCTGCCTCCCAGGTTCCAGCAATTCTCCTGCCTCAGCCTCCTGAGTTGCTGGGATTACAGGCATGCGCCACCACACCTGGCTCATTTTTTTGTATTTTTAGTAGAGACGGAGTTTCTCCATGTTGGTCAGGCTGGTCTCAAACTCCTGACCTCAGTGAGTCCCCCGCCTCGGCCTCCCAAAGTGCTGGGATTACAGGCGTGAGCCACTGCGCCCAGCCATCATCATCATCATCATCATCGCCACCAAGGTTCTTTTTCTACCAGCCCAACAGATCCTGCACATGCCAAGCCCAACCCACAGGCCATGGACAGCACCATTTCTTCATCTTGGACTCAGTTAGATTCCGTGTAACAATCTCTTTTTTTTTGAGACAAAATCTCACTCTGTTGCCCAGCTGGAGAGCAGTGGCATGATCTCAGCTCACTGCAACCTTCACCACCCAGGTTCAGGTGGTTCTCCTGCCTCAGCCTCCTGAGTAGCTGGGATTACAGGTACCCACCAGTACACCCGGCTAATTTTTTTTATTTTTTATTTTTTATTTTTTATTTTTATTTTTATTTTTTCAAGACAGAGTCTTGCTCTTTTGCCCAGGCTGAAGTCCAGTGGTGCAATCTCAGCTCACTGCAACCTGCGCCTCCTGAGTTCAGGCAATTCTCCTGACTCAGCCTCCTCAGTAGTTGGGATTACAGGTGCCCACCACTACGCCCAGTTAGGTTTATGTATTTTTACTAGAGACAGGGTTTCACCACATTGGCCAGACTGGTCTCCAACTCTTGACCTCAAGTGATCCTCCCGCCTCGGCCTCCCAAAGTGCTGGGATTACAGGTGTGAGCCACTGCGTGCAGCCTCATGCAACAATCTCTCTGCTTGTCTTTGAAAGTCTTATCTCTCCCACAAGACTGTGGGTCCCACAGGGGAGGGACTGCAGACTTCATCATGTTTCCTGGGGTGACACAGACCTGGGGTGCGATGCTGTTCCCTAGGTCCAGAGCCTGGCATACGGTTGGGGCACAGCTGGCCCCTCCTGGAGCCTTTTTTTAGCTTCAAACAAGGGAAGATCAGTCTTATAAGCCCCAGGCCCATGGGTCCTGTGCCAAGAACAAAACCTGCTGTGGACGCTGACAGCCAGGGACAAATAGCAAACCCCCTCCTCTCATCATCACTCCAGCAGCTCTTCCCAGGGATCATCTCCTCACTGGTTCTCAAAGGGAGCCGGAGTGTGGTCCCCAGACCAGCAGAATCACCTGGGATCAATGTTTTCAGGCCCGCCCCATCCCTGGCCCCAGACCTGCAGAATCAGATCTTAGGATAGGCCCAGCCATCTGAGTTTTAAAAAGCCCTCCAAAGAGGGCCAGGCGTGGTGGCTCATGCCTGTAATCCCAGCACTTTGGGAGGCTGAGGCGGGCAGATCACCTGAGGTCAGGAGTTCGAGACCAGCTTGGGCAACACACGGGAACCCCCGTCTCTACTAAAAATACAAAAATTAGCCAGGCATGGTGGCATGTGCCTGTAATCCTAGCTACCCGGGGGACTGAGGCAGGAGAATCACTGGAACCAAGGAGGTAGACGCTGCAATGAGCCAAGATCGCACCAATGCACTCTAGCCTGGGTGACACAGCAAGACTCTGTCCCTAAATAAACAAAGCCGTCTAGGGGGTCGTGATGCCTGCTTGAGTTTGAACACCACTGGTCTAATTTAACCCTCACAATACCCCAGTAGAGGTGGCAACTATTACTGTGTTTCCTGGTTTTACTAATGAGGGGAATGAAACTTAATGACATTGAGTGACTCATCCAAGACCACAGAGCTAGGAGGTGGCAGAGACAAGATGCAGCAAAGTCCTTCTGACTCTGGATAGGGCAGTCTAACTCCCCGTGCCTGGCGTGCTGTTTCTCCCGTCTATCGTCTGAGCACTGACCTCAGGACCTCATCCCCTGGGGACATGTAGGATTGAGGTGCTCAGGGACCCCCATTCAGAAAGAGATTGTTTCAACAAGACATCACTCACCAGCACATGCCAATGCTCTTCCTTCCCCTGCCTCCATACAAAGGCCTCCCCCTCCTGGGTCAGGTGTGGGAGTCGGGGGACTTGGGTGTTCAATTCTCCAGCTCAAAGCAGAACATGGACCTGAGCAGAGAAGGCCTTACCGTCCTTCCACAGGTCGGCCACAAACTTGTCAGAGGAGGCATTGAGCAGGGAAGTCACGTTGTCATTCAGCGGGTCCATGTTCTTGGTCAGCCAGGCACTCGCATTGTAGTCCACCTGCCAAGGACACCTGCTGGTCAGAACTCCTGGGAAACGAGAAACTTAGCAACCAAGGCCAGGACCCCCGCCCTCCCGTTGTCCTTCCAGATCTTCTGAGGTCAGAGAGGACATGACGTTTATGACTACCATGATGGGACTCCGTAAACACCAATGAAGAGACCAACAGCCCAGGGACCTGTGCCCACATAGTAGGACACCAGCCAATGACAGCCATTGCTGGGAAAGCCTAGTTTCCATTCCATATTCTACTAACGCTGCTGTGGTAGCCTTCCTCCTCCTAAGCCAGCGCAGTGCCTGTGAGTTACACAAGATTAAGAGATTTCATGATGGCAGATGCCCTCCAGCCGACATGCAAAATTCCCCCCTCATCATCTTCCTGGTTTAGAAATTAAGCATGACGGCCAAGCGTGGTGGCTCACGCCGGTAATCCCAGCACTTTGGGAGGCCAAGGTGGGTGGATCATTTGAGGTCAGGCATTCGAGACCAACCTGACCAACATGGTGAAACCCCATCTCTACTAAAAATACAAAAAAAATTAGCCAGGCATGCTGATGCATGCCTGTAATCCCAGCTACTCGGGAGGCTGAGGCAGGAGAATTGCTTCAACCTGGGAGGTGGAGTTTGCAGTGAGCTGAGATTGCACCACTGGACTCCAGCATGGGCGACAGAGTGAGACTCTGTCTCAAAATAAATAAATAAATAAATAAATTAATTAAGCATGGCATCCTGTTTTCTACTCTCTAATGAGCATAATTTGTAACTCAGAGATCCTGATATATGGATATACAGAAAAAGGACATACAGGCTTTTTACATTCCTGACTCAAACACTGACCATGCCTAAAGCCCTAATTTTTATTGTGGTAAATATTAAATGAAAGGAACTGATAATATACCTTTGCTGGGTTATTATGGGATGTGGGTTATCAGGATAATAGCTAGGCTTGATCTGAGCGAAAACTGAAAACAAATCCACTGAAAAAAAATCCACTGATGAAGTAGGGAAAAGAAAAGTATTGTCTCTATATGCTTAAAGGAACATATACTCCCTTGAATATAGACTAGGAGTTGGAAAAACTTTTGGTGAAGGCCCAGACAGTAGATATTTTTGGCTTGGCAAGTCATACAGTGTTTTGTGTTCTTTTTGTTTTGTTTTGTTTTGTTTTTGAGACAGAGTCATTCTCCGTTGCCCAGTCTGGAGTGCAGTGGTGTGATCTCAGCTCACTGCAACCTCCACCTTCCTGGGTCAAGCAGTTTTCTTGCCTCAGCCTCCTGGGTAGCTGAGATTACAGGTGTGTGCCACCATGCCCGGCTAATTTTTTTTTTTTTTTTGTATTTTTAGTAGAGATGGGGTTTCACCACGTTGGCCAGGCTGGTCTCAAGCTGCTGACCTCAAGTGATCCACCTGCCTTGGTGCTGGGATTACAGGCGTGAGCCACCACGCCCGGCCAAGTCATACAGTCTTTGTTGCAGCTACTCAACTCTGGTGCTGTAGTACAAAAGTAGCCAGCCATAGACACTATGTATACAAACACGCATGGCTGTGTTCCAATAAAACTTTATTTACAATAACAAGCTGTGGGCCAGATTGGATTCTATTGCCACCTCCTGGTAGAGAGCCTTGCCTGTTCCCATGATGCAGTGGCGGTACTGGTGAGTCAACAGAATACTACAATTCTGCAAGCCAGACTAAGCTATGTCCTTTGTACATTATCCAGGACCCTTGAGAGCCATAGGGCAAGGGCCTATACAGTAACAGTCAAGGCATGTTGATGATGATGATGATGAATACAACTATCATAGATTTCCCTAGCCAGAGCAGGCTGGCAATAGCAAACCCAAAGCAGTGGCATGGGAGATTTTTGTTGAAGCTAGGTATGGATGTATTAGTCACCCCATTCCAGTTGACCCTGCCTGTTGGGTATAACTTGTAGCAGGAAGGATTTAGAGTCTATACAAGAAAAGCAGGCTGAGGCCAGGTGCAGTGGCTCGTGCTCGTAATCCCAGCACTTCAGGAAGCCGAGGCCGGGGGATTGCTTGAGCCCGGGAGTTCAAGACCAGCCTGGGCAACATAGCAAGACTCCATCTCTATACATAATTTAACAATTTAGCTGGGCGACCAGGCATGGTGGCTCATGCCTGTTATCCCAGAGTTTTGGGAGGCCGAGGTGGGTGGATCACCTGAGGTCAGGAGTTTGAGACCAGCCTGGCCAACATGGTGATACCCTGTCTCTACTAAAAATACAAAAATTAGCTGGGTGTAGTGGCAGGTGCCTGTAATCCCAGCTATTTGGGAGGCTGAGGCAGGAGAATCTCTTTAACTTGGAGGTGGAGGTTGCAGTTAGCGGAGATCATACCACTGCACTCCAGCCTCAATGACAAGAGCAAAACTCCATCTCAAAAAAAAAAAAAAAAAAAAATTAGCTGAGTATGGTGGTGTATACCTGTAGTTCCAGCTACTTGGGAGGCTGAGGCAGGAGGATTGTGTGAGCCCAGGAAGTTGAGGCTGTAGTGAGCTATGATCACACCACTGAACTCCAGCCTGAGTGACAAAGCGAGACCCTGTCTCTGACAAAAACAGAAAGAAAGAACTGCCTGGACATCACGGTTGGAAAACATGAGAGTGGCTGCAGCTGATGCCTTACAGATGCATAGACAAATTACGAATAGGACTTGGTTGGGATTTGCTTAGTAGCAGATGCCTTTGCAGTTTCCAGGCAGCCCAAGGTTCTGCCACTCTCAGACTATCTCTGCGCTGAGCAGTCACTGGGGCTCCCCTGAGACAGAGTCCCCTGCGCCCTGTGGCTGGTACCTTCCCAGCATAATGGATGATGGAGAACTCAGTCTTGTCCTTGAGCTGCTTGGGCTTCTGGAACTTCGGGTGACTGCCCTGCTCTGTGCACAGCTTCTCCACGAAAGACTTGTCTGTGGCTTTGGGGAACCAGCACTCCTCGTCCAGCAGGGCCAGCACACCTGGAGGGTTGTTCTGTGGGAGACAAGTAGGGCTTGAATCAGAGAGGACACTCAACCTCGAGCATTCCATGAAGAGCTGGCCAACTATACACAACGCGTGGGCATCCACCAAGATCTGATACTGTATTTGCTCACATATAAAGATGAGTTTATGACCCCCATGCTTCCAAATCTACCCTCAAATTACCCTGTGCCCAATGGACCAGTATCAGGGAGGGAAGGCAGAACATGTTTGCTGCCGCCCCCTAGTGGGCAACACGCTGACAACATCATGAAGAGTTCATAATTCTTGCAAACGAATTTGTTGCTTGACTTGAATTCACCTAGGGTTCCTGTTAGGAAAGTTTTTTTTTGGAGACAGGGTCTCACTCTGTCATCCAGGCTGGACTGCAGTGGTGCAATCTCAGCTCACGGCAACCTCTGCCTCCAGGGCTCAAGCAATCCTCCCACCTCAGCCTCCCAAATAGCTGCGACCACAGGCATGCACCACCAGGCCCGGCTAATTAGTAGAAACCCTGTCTCTACTAAAAGTACAAAAGTTTGCTGGGCGTGGTGGTGCATGCCTGTAGTCTCAGCTACTTGGGAGGCTGAGGCAGGAGAATCACTTGAGCCGGGGAGGTGGAGATTGTGTGACTGCACTCCAGCCTGGGCAACAGAGTCAGACCATGTCATGAAAAGAAAGAAAGAAAAGAAAGAAAAGAAAGAAAGAAAGAAAGAGAGAGAGAGAGAGAGAGAGGGGAGAGAAAGAC